>NW_026886644.1:0-80257 GCF_032173495.1 Musca vetustissima | reverse complement strand
TTATTGATGTGTTGTTGTTGTTGCTGCTGTTTTCAATTTCAATTCACGCAATCCTATCAGAATTTTTTATAACACCAAAATCACTTGCATAATGTTGTTCAGATTATAATTTGTTTGTTTGCTTGATTTTTTTTCTCCTTGGATTTATAGCTGGGGCGTAACTTGTTTTGTAAGATACGATTTATTTACGTAACTACTTTTGTTGCCGTTTCTTTTTGATATTCTATACAGAATTTTTGTTTAAAACACTGGTTTCTACAATGGTTTGGAATTTTTTTGATAAAGACTTTTGTTTAAAACAAAAATAAATTATATATATTTTTTTCTTATTTATAAAAAAACATGATTTCCGTTTGAAATCTGTTTACATAAATTTCGCATTTATTTTGTTTTAGCACATGAACACATACAAACAAACATATACAATAAGAACGCGCCAGTGGCCTCACTCATGCGGCGAAAAAGTGAGAGCGAGAGAGAGGTGTTTGATTTCGGTATGTTAGCAGTTGATTGCTCCTTTTAATATACACGCACGCACACACACACACCGCCAAATCAAAACGACAAAATGTGTTTATTTGTTTTATTGTTGTTGTTGTGTATTTGTTGCGTTTCCGAACGAGTTCAACGCGCGTAAATTGTGGCGAAATTTGGCTGCATATCACCGCCAATGCTAAAAAGCGAATGAATTGTTTGCCGCTGCTACTGCATAATCCAAAATCCATTTTGACGCGAACCCCGTTGAGCCATTTTGTACTCTCAGTGGTGTCTCTCTCTGTTATTTTTTAGTGTTGCTCCCAGTTCTACTCAAATGGGGGTTTCACTGTTAACAAGCACTCTCTTCATTGAATTTCTCTTTCGTTTACCAAATGGAAGCACACGTCCATAAGTTACTATGCGGCTTTACTCTTCTTACTCTCAATGTTACTGTTGTTGCTGGCGAATGAACGACAACAGCAGCAACAACAACATCGGCGATTATGTCACAGACCTAACCCAGCAAATGTTATATTTCGAAACACGCTTACATAGTGTTGGGGCACAGTAGTTTAGGTTAGATTAGTTTTAAAATGTGGGACTGTTATGACTTCAACTTTGACATATGGTGAGCGTTGGAAGAAAATGTACACTATTTGATTTCATATTGGAAACACAGATTATATCCTGAACCATAAGGTGGAGTGTATATTGAATTTGCCATTTCGTTTGCAAAATATTGAAATTTTCACTGAAATTTTCACTGAATTCGATTTAGGAAATAGCGCTTCACAACTCGTAAGTCCATTTTTTGCTATACGCTAATATAAAGTATTGAAATTTTCTCGGTTCACAACTCGTAAGTCAATTTTTTGCTATACCCTAATATAAAGTACCGTTTCCCTTTTGGTATATTGAATAGTGTAGCATCATTTTACCCTCGAAGTGAATTTAATTTGAGATTACAGGTTATTGGAATTTTGAGGTATTTTTAAGGCATACTACAGCTATATGGAATTTGCTTTCCATTCCTGAGGTTTTGAGGGTGATTAACATCTTAGAAATAGAAATTGTTCAAAATCGATCTATACTTTGACATAGACTCCACATAAAGTTCTCGATCAATATTTGGCGTTCTTTAATTTCTAGACGGTTCTAGCGCCAAAGTGAGGGCCAAGAAGGTATGAAATATGAATTGTTTGAAACATTTTTTTATATTCGAAACTGAAAACTCCAAAAATAAAGTTTTCCGTCTGTTTTATCAGCGAAATATCATCTGATCTTCACCGAAAATCTTAGGCGTCGTCCTTGACCATAACCTGAACCTCGTGCAAATACCATCAGTGATACATTTCTCCCTGTAGTCTGATAGTGGTAAAAAATATAAGAATACATACATAGACCGTTAAGTTTAAGTATCAATTTAATGGTCACCACTCGTATTTAATATGTCACAGAATCCGAATTTTGCAATTTTTCACACAAAAGTCGGGGTCCATTTGAAACGCTAAATATTGACCTATGCTTATTCCGTAGTTAGAACCCTTTCTCTGGGAAAAATTTCGTAATGTCCGGGTCTTTACTGTGGGCTCTAAACAAGAAAAACAATAGCGGACCGATTGGGCCGTAACTGTGACCTGTATCGTGTTTACAAATTATAATTGACAGACGGACACACATTTCTAAATCGACTCAATTAGTCGAGATGTGATCGATATACTAAAAATTTCGCGGCGTTACAAACTCTTGGTTCACAAAAGCTACAATATCCTGACAATATAGTTGTGTAGGGCATAACAACAATTAAAAACGTTGACCAAGATGTGAAGATCCGTAACATATGAGAGATCGTCAAAAAAAGTCGATCGGTAATTATATTAGCTTGGGGAAAAATAAATCCATTAGGCTGGTCGTCCAAAATGTCGATAAAATGGGAAAAATGATCGATGTTGACCGATATGTTAGCAATCGTAACATCGCCCAGTCGCTAAAAATCGAGCACAAAACTGTTTGAAACCATTTACACAAAGCTGGATTCAAAAAGGAGCTCGATGGGAGCTCGGGAAGTTTTAATGCATCCGCCATACAGTCCGGACTTGGCATCAAGTGACTATCATCTCTTTCTTGCATTGCAAAATTCCTTTAATGATCAAAAATTGGTATCTAGGGGGATTGTGAAACTCGACTACTAGAGTTTTTTGCAAATACGGAGAAGGACTGCATAAAAACGATGCATATTTGGCCCAAATCGTTCATAAATAATTTTAGCCCCCATATAATGATACCTCCATTTTAGAATTATCCGGTATTATGAGCGCGATTTTTAACAGAATTTGCTCTAATTTGATATGACATCTTAATATCAAACATTTACCATGGCATAACCCGCCACATATAAAATACCGAACGATTATGGTGGTTTTAAATGAAGTACTTAACGGCGTTTTCCCTTGTTGGTTTTCAATAGGTGGCAAAGGTTCAATCAAGCAAAAAATATCAAATGGTTCTTTTTCCCCAACCTAATATTTTCTTGACTGAATCTTTGCCACCTATTGAAAACCAACAAAAGAAAATGTCGTTAAGTTCTTCATTTAAAACCACCATAATCGTTCGGTATTTTATATGTGACGGGTTATGCCATGGTAAATGTTTGATATTAAGATGTCATATCAAATTAGAGCAAATTCTGTTAAAAATCGCGCTCATAATACCGGATAATTCTAAAATGGGGGTATCATTATATGGGGGCTAAAACGTGAGCCAATTTTAATAATTCTCGGAAGGAGGAATGTCCTGCCGAATGGTAATTCAAAATACAAAACAAAGTTCCAAAATCGGAGTTACTATTATATGGAGAAGTGGACAAATATTGAGAATTTTTGGTAGTGAGATTTGACAGCCAATAAGAATTCGAAAAAAAAACCAGTAAGGAAAGTAGTAAAGTCGGACGGGGCCGACTATATGATACCCTTCACCACTATGGGTATATTAAACAGGACTATTAAGATGAAATTGGATGAAATAAAATATGTGATATTTATCTAAATGTGAATCTACCTAAATCTATCCATAAAGTATGTAAATCGACTTCAAACAAATATAAATAGGTCATCCGTTGGGCTATGTCTGTACTTCTACAAAACGCAACTACGTAATTCTATGCTCAATTTTGTAAGTTGTACAAAATTTGATTTCAATCTGACTAACATGAGGAGTTTGATGCCCTATTTACTTGAAATCGGGCGAAAATATATATGGAAGCTCTATCGAAATATTAGGCGATTTCAAACAAACTTGTCACAGGTTAGGTTATACTAATTTCAGAAAGTTTTGTTCCTATCAGCCTATTGGTTCCTTGGTGCATCAATTACTTAAAATCAATCTATAATAAAAGGAAGCTCTATCTAAATCTGGACCGATTTTCACGAAACAAGACAGACATCACTCTAGGCTCAATTCAGTACGTTATGCCAAATTTCGTGCAAATCGAAGGATATATAGGGACTTTGGTGCACCATTTACCTAAAATCGGGCGAAACTATATATGGGAGCTATATCTAAATCAGGACAGATTTTCACGAAACTTGGCAGACATCATTCTAGGCTCAATTCAGTACGTTATGCCAAATGTCGTGCAAATCGAAAGATATATAGGGACTTTGGTGCATCATTTACATGAAATCGGACGAAACTATATATGGAAGCTATATCTAAATCTGGACCGATTTTCTCGGAACTTGGAAGACATCACTCTACGCTTAATTCAGAACGATTTCGTGCAAATCGAAAGATATATAGGGACTTTGGGGCACCATTTAAATGAAATCGGACGAAACTATATATGGGAGGTATATCTAAATCTGAACCGATTTTATCAAAACTTTGCAGACATTACTCTAGGCTCAATTCAGTACGTTATGCCAAATTTCGTGCAAATCGAAAGATATATAGGGACTTTGGGGCACCATTTAAATGAAATCGGACGAAACTATATATGGGAGGTATATCTAAATCTGAACCGATTTTATCAAAACTTGGCAGACATCATTCTAGGCTCAATTCAGTACGTTATGCCAAATTTCGTGCAAATCGAAAGATATATAGGGACTTTGGCGCACCATTTACATGAAATCGGACGAAAGTATATATGGGAGCTATATAGAAATCTGGACCGATTTTCTTGAAACTTGGCAGACATCACTCTAGGCTCACTTCAGTACGTTATGCCAAATTTCGTGCAAATCGAAGGATATATAGGGACTTTGGTGCACCATTTACCTAAAATCGGGAGAAACTATATATGGAAGCTATATCTAAATCACGACCGATTTTCACGAAACTTGGCAGACATCATTCTAGGCTCAATTCAGTACGTTATGCCAAATTTCGTGCAAATCGAAAGATATATAGGGACTTTGGGGCACCATTTACATGAAATCGGACGAAACTATATATGGGAGCTATATCTAAATCTGAACCGATTTTCTCGAAACTTGGCAGACATCACTCTAGGCTTAATTCATTACGTTATGCCAAATTTCGTGCAAATCGAAAGATATATAGGGACTTTGGGGCACAATTTACATGAAATCGGACGAAACTATATATGGGAGCTATATCTAAATCTGAACCGATTTTCTCGAAACTTGGCAGACATCACTCTAGGCTTAATTCATTACGTTATGCCAAATTTCGTGCAAATCGAATGATATATAGGGACTTTGGTGCACCATTTACATGAAATCGGACGAAACTATATATGGGAGCTATATCTAAATCTGGACCGATTTTCACGAAACTTGGCAGACATCATTCTAGACCTAAATGATTAGGCTGTACCAAGTTTCGTGCAAATCGAAAGATATATAGGGACCGTTTACATTAAATCGGTTAAATATATATATGGGAGCTATATCTAAATCTGAACCGATTTTTCCCAATTTCAATAGGGTTCGTCCTTGGGCCAAATAAGTGACTTGTGCCAAATTTCATCCAATTCGGATCATAAATGCGACCTGTACTTTGTTTACAATTTAACATGGACAGACAGACGGACAGACGGACAGACGGACAGACGGACGGACGGACGGACGGACATGCATAAATCGACTCAGAAAGTGATTCTATGCATATTCTCAAAAGGAACCATGGGTCTATCTCGATTATTTTTGCCTGTTACAAACATATGCACAAAGACATAATACCCTGTACCACAGTGTGGTGAAGGGTATAAAAACAAATAACAGCCAATTCCGATGAAGAACGCAACCAAGTTCCACCTTAAAAGTGAGCCTATATTGATATATTTTTGGTAGAATGTGATATGCTAAACAATGAACCAATATTAATAATTTTCAGAAGGAAGATTTGATACCCAAAGGAAACCAAACGAGTCAAAAAGTCCCAAAATGTCGAATATTTGGGGGTACTGTTATATGAGGACATACCTCAACATGATCAGATTTATACCATTTACAGTACCAAACATTCTAAGGTATTAAGTATTGTGAGCTCTAATTTCAAGAGGCAGAGGGACTAGAAGTTAATGCTGAATGAGTATATTTTAAGGCCTTCGGGGAATATTTCGATGTGTCTCAAAAGGAATGGCAAATTTATGGTGGAGGGTATAAATATACGAAATTAGAGTCAATTCGGTTGGAAAAAGTTTCCAAAATTCCGACAAATTGGAGGTAAGAATCCAAAATACAATCCAAATACAAAATACAAAGTTTCAGTTGAAAAACGTGCCCAAACTCCACAAAATACCGACATTTCGAGATGCTCTAAAAAGTGCAGCAAAATATCGATATTTTTGCACGACGATTTTCTATCTAATGAGAACCCAGCCAATATGGTTAAAACCCGTTCCCAAAGAAAATAATATGTGTAGGTATCGTTATAGGGAGACTATACCCAAACATGGACAGAATTTTCCATTTTCAGTACCAATCATTATAGGAATAATAGCAATGTTTGCACAAAATGTCTAAGCTCCATCTTAAATATTCAAGGATTCAGCAGGCGGACATGGCTAAATCGACGCTGGTACGATGTTGAAGATACAGAAATATTATGGGTATCGTATATTTAAATTCGTCGCCACATTAATATATGTATCTAATCACGGTATTTAGATGAAGATGCCACGCAAATGAACCTCTAAAACCGTTATTTTCATGTTTAATATATACAATAATTAGTTACGTATGTAAATTACACATATATTCCACTTCCACTTTACTCCATTCAATACACGGTGCAGTAAATGTTAGAGAGCGTTTTACAATATTGTTGCGGTTATAACACCAGACACACCAATTCGCTTGAGTTCGGTTTTTAATATGGCTGTTACGTCACACACTGAGCACAGCGTAGCTTTGAAAACACTTTCACAGTTACATACACGTTGTTACCACTCACTGCCCTCCGATGCGATGTGGTGGTGGTGTGATGCGTCATTGTTGTGTAAAACAAAGAGAACTGTAATGCGGTTGATTGTTAAGGCGGTAGGCAATCCCATTAGCATCGACTGTGAACGTCGAAACGAGTAGCATTGTGAAATATCATCGCAAGTAATTCACTTTGGCAACAATATTTCGCTTCACTATGTTTTCTCTTTGTAGCACTTTTGTGGGAGGAAATTGACAGAGTAATTGGTTTTGATCTCTTCTTTTGCAAAGTTTTTTTTTTTCTTTTCAATGACATTTACCGGTAAATATAGTAAATGACAGTTACTATCAATAATTATGTTATAGATTTTTTAAGTACGTGCTATATATGGGCTTCACATTGTAGTTGTTCGTATATAGTTATATTTACATATGGTAACATTTGAAAGTAGTTACATATCGGTGTGTGTATGTATATAAAAATAGTTTGACATTCATGTTCAATGAGTTGGATCAGTACTACATAATAATGATGATGTCCTAAAATAGGTTTGGCTATTACAGATAATAATATCGAAGTCATCTAAGGTATATGCAAGTTACGTTTTATTTTTCAAAGGGGTAGATGCTTTATATATCCTCCACCATAAGGTGTTGTGTCGATTTAGCCATGTGCGCCCGTCTGCATGTTGAAATTACGAAAGAGCTCGCAATAATCTAGATACAAAAATTTTGCACAGATATTGCTTGTACGTATTGGATGTTTTATATATCTGTCCACTTTTTATGGTAGCTCCCATAAAACTGTACCTCCCAAAACCGGTGTCGGTATTTGCCTACAAACAATAATTTATTATTTATGTTTCGTGGTAGCGCCCAATAGAGGGCATTTAGGGATTTTGGCGACGTCTTTTAAACAAATTAGACAGAAAATGTTTCTATCAAAAATGTTATATATTGGCCCATGTTTCCATATAATTGTGCTCCCAGTATCGCAGCAAAATATTGGTCTTAGGGCCTAGGCCCACCTCTTAGTATACCGATATCATATCTTGACTAGCTGAGCCGATCTAGATTACACTTCTGCTTAACGAAATCACTCCTTGTGCCGATAATAATATAGAACCACAATGGCAAATAAGTGTCGACTCCCTACAAACTATAGCAACAACAAAACTTGGGTATTAAAGACCACCATCAAGAAACCCATGGTACGATCAGGAGTGTCGTAGTTCTACTGATATGATATAACGCAGCAGACAACTATCGGGAGAACAGGAGAGAGGAGAAACGTAGAAAGAACTGGAAAAACTTGAGCTAGATGTACAGGTGTCAGAACGAAGTCCGAAAATTTTACCTATGAGTAAAACACCAAACCGAACGCATTGGTGCAGATACATTCTCGTATAGAGATGAATATGGAAACCTGGTGACAAATGCAGATAGCGCGTTGAGGATCTGGAAGGAGCATTTTGCAAAGCTTCTGGTATCAAATAGTGGCGGCGAAGAAGATACCCCAAAACCAATGAGAGATGACAGTATATAGTGCATACCAACTAGCCAAGATAAGGTCAGAGTAGCAATTAATCAGCAGAAGAATAATAAAGCAGCAGGGCCGATGGGTTACCAGCCGAACTATACAAGACCGGTGGTCAGATGCTGGTCAGGAGCATGTACCAGCTGATTCGTACAATTTGGATAGAGGAATGCATGCCCAATGATTTGAACCTCAGCATCCTGTGTCCTGTGCACAAGAGCGTGTGTCCTATGCGAGAGCCAAAGGTGAACATAAATGGCAGTCTGTGCACCAAACAACACATGTTATTCGCCTACGGCGAATAATGGGTCAAACATTGCGAACGGTAACAGCCACCTTTGAACGAACTGAGAATGAGTCTACCAAATTGGGACTGGCAATAAATGGCGAAAAGACCAAGACGTCCAGTGTACTCGGACCAACTGTGGAACTTGAAAACTACAGTTTCGAGGTAGTCAAAGATATTATATACCTCGGTACCGCCAAAAATAATATAAGGGTACTCCCAATTTTCAATATTTGGGGTTCTTGAGCTCTTTTTATAACTGAATTCTCTGAAATGTTATACATTGGGTTCTTATTGGGTACCAAATTACTCCACTAAAAATTATAAATATAGGTCCAGTTTTTCTGGTAGTCCCCATATAACGGTACCCCCAAATTTTTGGTATTTTGGGGGTTCTGATCGTATTTTTCGACCGAATTGACTGTAATTTAGTACGTCGAATTCTTATTAGGTAGCAAATCTCTCCATTATAAATTATAAATATAGGTCCATTTTTTCGGGTAGGCCCATATAAGGATACCCCCAATTTCCGGTATTTTGGGGTTCTTGAGCACGTTTTCAACCAAATTCTTTGTAATTTGGTTTTTGTAGTCGTATATATGGTAACAAACCTACCTCACAAAAATTATTAATATTCGCCCCCTTTTTAGGGGTAGTCCACATATAACCCCCTTTTTATACCCTTTACCACACTATGGTACAAGGTATTGTGTCTTTGTGCATATGTTTGTACCAGGAAAAAATCGAAACCATGGTTCCTTTTGAGAATATGCATAGAATCACTTTCTGAGTGGATTTATGCATGTCCGTCCGTCCGTGCATGTATTTTTGTTGACAAAGTACAGGTCCCATTTATGATCCGATTTGGATGAAATTTGGCACAGGTCACTTAATAGGCCCAAGGATGAACCCTATTGTAATTTGAGAAAATCGGTTCAGATTTAGATAAAACTCCCATATATATTTTCGTCCGATTTTAACTTATTCATGCACCAAACTCCCAATAGTGATCTGATTGAGACAAAATTTTGCACAGAGTATTGAATTAGGTCTAGATAGTTATATGCCAAATTTTGTTGAAATCGTTTCAAAGTTTCAAACTTTTGAACGAGACGGACGTGTGTTTTTTGTCAAAAAAATAAAATATAAAAATTGAATTTTTTTTCATTGAATTTTTGTTCTGAGCAAATTTTCATTGCGATTGGGAAATGAATATTTATCCATTGAGCAAGGACGCTCGCGTTCTTGCAGAGAATATTCCTCCCGATAAAGCTAGCAAAAAAGCGAAATCCAAGACAACTATTGGCAAGCTCTTGCACGATGCTTGTTTTAATGATAATGAATCTGATGATCGAATTGCGGGATATCGCGGTGAAGACATTGTTCAGCCAGACTCATCACATATGGCTTCCAAAAGCAACGATGCAAAACCCACTACCCTTGTAACCAATATTGAAGAATTGCCTTCAATTGACGTCAACAATTTAATGAATGCTAACTCGGAGCAAATTCGTGCAATACCTACTGCAGCAGAAACGGTGTGCAATATGGATCAGGAGGAAAATATCCCGACTGAAGACGAAGATTTTCAACTTGTGCAAAAGAAACGAAAAATTGCAACTATTACCAGAAAACCTAAGGTAGATATGTCCAATTTTGGACTTCATGTTCCAAAAAAATCATCCGAACAGTTGGTGCTGTCAAGCAACAGATTTTCCATATTAGGTGATTTGGATATTAAATCTGACAAAGCATATAATAGGCCTGCTCCTTTGAAAGAAGTAGTAGATAAACCTGATAGGAATAGAAAATCGTTCTGTCCCCCTATTTTTCTTTTTGGCATAGACTTGCATAGTTTGTTAAATGATTTAAAGGCTAGGAACATCGAATTTAGAATTATTAATAAAAGCAGACACAAAAGCAAACTTTATCTACAAGATCCAAATGTTCACACCGAATTAATGAGCCTTCTACGAGAAAAAAAGTTGGACTCGTTTTCTTATACTCCAAAAGAGTTGAAACGACAAACCATAGTTCTCCGCGGACTTCTTCATGAAACTCAAATTGATGATATTAAGGCAGACCTAGATATGTTAGTTCCAGATACGGTGCAAGACGTCTCTAAATTTACCACTTCTTACTCTAGAAAAAATGATATTGATACAGGGCTTTATCTTGTAACTCTACTGTCGGGTAAATCGGTATCAGAATTGAAGTCGCTGAGGTATGTATTGAAGCAAAGAGTCTATTGGGAATTGCCGAAAAGAAACTTGGGGGATGTCCAATGCTGGAGATGCCAAAAATGGGGTAATATGTCGCAAAATTGCAATAGAGAATCTGTTTGTGTCAAATGTGGTGAAAACCACGCCAAAGGCGAATGTAAAATCGTTCAAGGTGATGGGAATCTACCCTACTGTATCAACTGTGGGAATCGTGGTCATCCCGCAAGTTTTAGGGGTTGTCCTGAATATAAAAAGTATGTTGAACTGAAGAAGAGAGCTAAAACAGTTGCTTTGGAAAGAAAATCGAAAGTAAATAATAATGTTTTTAATGCTTTATCCTCTATTATACAGCCGGATATTTCTTATTCAGATGCATCCCGTAAGTGTTCCGCTAACCTAACTTCAGGCTCTTCACAGAGACCGAGACTTATTGAAGATTTTTTAAAAATCGCTAAAGAAATTTGTCCCCCTAAGACGATTTCATTAGAAGATAAAATTTTGAATTTCCTAAGAAATTATAAATCAATGTCAAAGGATGAGGCTATACAACAGTGTGTTAGTCTCTTGCACGAAGTTAATATCACTTATGGTCCGTAATATGTTAAATCTCATCACATTTAATGTTAGGTCATTAATTGAATATGGCCGTAAATACGAATTGTACAAGTTAGTCAACACCCATGATATAGACGTTGCATTCATTCAAGAAACGCACTTGCGACCTGGTGCAAATATTAATTTTGAGGGTTGTCAATTTCTCAGAGACAATACCTCACAAGGGGTAGCTATTTTGCTAAGGAAAAATTACAAGTTCAGTAAAGAGATTATTTCGGGTTTTAGTTTCCCTAGTTTATTTATCTCGATTGATGTTTATATTAATGGCGCCCTTAGAAAAATTTTGCTTGGCTCCATTTACTTACCGGGGAATTCTGATCAATCGCAGATTTCACGTTCTCTGATTTGTTTAGGTCAATATTCCAGGGATTTTGATCTTACCTTTGTTGGCGGCGACTTTAATGCCAGAAATGTTTCATGGGGGGATACCATGAATAACATAAATGGGAATAGTTTTTATGATCACCTCCAACAACATCCACATTTCTTTACCAGAATATCTTCTTCTTGTCCTACTTTTCCTAATGGTTCATCATATTTGGATCATTTTCTTATCAGTTCTAATGCTATAGACTTGCCCAATCCTATACATTCTACTTCCTGTTTACCAAGTTTTTCAGATCACTATCCACTCAAGCTTAGCGTTAATCTTCCAAGTGTCGAAATTATTTTAAAGCCACTACCTACTTTTATAAGCTACAAAAATACGAATTGGAATGATTTCAAATATGATGTAGCTCAAGGTATTTTGGACCATTATCCCAATGCTGATAGAAATTTGACTAACGATGAAATCGATCAGTATGTAGATCACTTTACTTCTGTGGTTAATTCGGTCTCTGAATTTCATTCTGAAAAATTTGACTTGAAAAAAAGACAATTTACAGTATCAGATAGGATAAAACAGCTGTTCAAAATAAAATATAATTGGCAAAAGGAGCTTAAACGGATTTACCGTATCTCCAATAACAGGCGCAGTCCGGAATATCTGAGATTATCGAAACAGATCCAATTATTAAGTATAATGATAAAGAGACAGGTAGAACTTGAGCAAGTTTCGAATTTCCAAGATAAACTTAAAAATATTAAACCGGGGCCAAAGGCGCATAAGGAAGTTTTTAAGATTATTGGTCATCACAGATCCCGTCCGATAGACAAACTTGCCGTAGATGGTACTGTTATAAGTGATGATTCTGAATGTCTTACGCTTTTAAAATCTTTTTTCTATAACATTTATAATAACGCTGCTAGCCTCCCTTCTGTAAGTGAAGATTTTGTAAACGGGTATATTGCAAACGTTCCACAGAACTGTCACGTATTTTCCAGTGATTCAGATGCTAGAAATCAAACGGAATAGACAAACTTTCTAATTTCACAATTCTTAAGCTTCCAACAAAGGCCTTTGAATTTCTTACCATTATCTTTAATAACTGCATTTCAAACGGCTATTTCCCAGAATCTTGGAAAGTCTCTAAAATTGTTCCCATAAAGAAAAAACCCAATAATGATGACATATCTAATTTGAGGCCTATATCCTTGTTATCTAACATTGGTAAACTTTTTGAAATGATTGTACGTATTAAAATGGATGTAGGAGTCACTTTACCGTATATACCTAATTCACAGTTCGGGTTTCAGAAAGGACATTCCACAGTTGATGCAATGACTAAATTCACAAATGATATCGTTCTGAACCTTCGTGAAAAGAAGTGTACCGTTGCAGTTTCCCTAGATGTTGAGAAGGCCTTTGATCATGCCTCCCACTATGGAATATTGACCAAAATGATAAGAATTGGATTCAGCCCTGAGGTTGTTAAATTATTTAAGAGCTTCGTAACAAACAGAAAATTTTGCGTTCTATATAAAAATCAAGTGTCCGAATTGTCACATATAAGCTCTGGCGTCCCGCAGGGATCTGTGCTAGCACCGCATTTGTACAACATCTTAATGTACGATTTCCCTCATACCCAAGAAAACGCTTCGGGTATTCTGTACGCTGACGACTCACTTTTGTACTCACACCACGAGTCACCAGTTTGTGCTACTGACAATATCTCACAATACCTGCATAATGTTAAGCAATTTTATGATGAATGGGGAATCAAAATTAACACTTCCAAGAGCGAAGCAATTTGCATTAGAAATGCATCTGGAAAATGTAAACGTTCTGTAGTTCCCGAGAGTAAGAATTTAAAACTGGCATTAAATGGCATTGAAATTCCCTTTAGAGACAAAATTACGTACTTGGGAGTAGAGTTTAACAAACTATTTAAATTTAATTCACATGCTAGAAAAGCATTAAATAAGGCCCGAGGAATTTTTATTTTATTTTTGAGAATTCTGAACAATAAAGCTTTGATTGCAAGTACAAAATTAATGTTGTACAAGACATGTATAAGGCCTGTTATTTTGTATGCCTTTCCTGTCTGGTTTAACATATCACCAATTGTTGTGAAAGAGCTAGAGGTTTTTGAGAGAAAAATTTTGAGACTTTGCATCGGAAAAAATTTTATATGTGTCAATAAGAGATATTCGAATAATTTTATTTATGAAAATTCAAAATTGCAACGTATGTCTACCTATATCTGTACGATCTTGGATAAGTTCAATGCAAGATTAGAGTTTCATGAAAATGTGCATATGAATGAAGCATGTAATAGTCAAGTGAACATTGGTTGGTATAACACAAATTATCCATCACCTATAGGGTATAAGTACGAGTCCGAAGCGGGTATTACCCAGTTTTACGAAAAGGCACTGACCGGTACGCATCGTGGGTAGTTATTGATTTACCTACTTTTACTTTTTTGTCTGTTCATTGTTTTGTTTTGTTTTTGTTTTGTATCATTAGTTTTAAGTTCATAAACCCTGGATAAATTATCCCTTCTTATTGTATTAGTCTCGGGAGCAAGGATTTACGTAACTTTAACTGATGTATACCCACATTTTATGTCTCATTTCATGTAAAAGCTAGGTGCTGTAATGTCTGTCACTGCATTACGATAATACATTATAGTCATAAGTCCTTCATATTATGTATCTTATTTATATATTAACATTGTTTAAAAAAAGACTCAATAAATATAAACTTAACTTAACTTAGATATAGCTCCGATTTATAGTTTCGTTCGATTTAATGTAAATAGTGCACCAAACTCCCAATAGTGGACGACTAATGCAAAATTTTGCACAGATTACTGAATGTATGTAAAATTTTGTTGTAATCGGTACAGATTTAGATATAGTTTTTATATATAGTTTCGTCCCATTTTATGTAAATGGTGAAGGGTATCATATATATATATATATATATATATCACATAATTAGGTTCTACCGATTTCCTATCCATGGTCTACCATCGATATCATAACCGTTATAAGTTACAACAAGAATCTTGAGAGCATATTTTGTATATACCCAAATATAAAACTGCCAAATGTCTTTAAACTTCGTTGAAAATGTTATTATTATAATTTCCTGTGTTAATATATTGAGTGTTTAAACTAAACTTAATTATTGTTTCTGTCTTTGTTGTTGTACAAACCAAGCAACTAACACTCTTTACTTGCAATTTTATACAAGTTTTTCTCTTTAAGACCTCTACCATGGGATGAATGGTATATTAATGCAGGTATTCTATTTGCAAACACAGTGTATATTACGCGATCTCGAATCATTTATTTAATTGAATCCTCAGATTTTTGTCTTTCTTGAATTGCAAGAATTGCTTAGCATCTATATCAACTTTCAACAAACCTTTCCATTTTTCCAAGATTTAAGTTCATCTCATAATGCAGGGCATTACAAATTCGTTGTTGCCTTTTTTACAGTTGACAAGCTTTTTTATTGCCCCTGTTTAGTTTCCTTGTTTTGTTACGACTGGTTGCGGTTGTCTGACTCTTAACAAATTCATCACCTTCATTATGTTTCTGCTTCTGTTTCAAGCTCAAGTTCAATATTTCCAGTCTGACAACAACTGTAACATGATGTTCAAGATGATGATGATGATGGACTTGTTGTTATAGTTGTTGTGATTACTACAGACATTGGCATTACATGCAAACTGTGTGTGCGTATTGCAAATAACAGTGTATGATGATATAATGCCAATTACAAGCTTGTGTTGTTTTTTGAGTAATTTTGTTGTTTTCCTCATTTTCCAAGGCTAACAACCTTATATTTTACAGACAGTAAATATGTATGAACAATGAAATGTTTGCAAACAAATCGGGAGATATACAACACTGTGACGAATATAAAATAAATCGAAAAATAAATAAATATTCTTGTTATATATTTGGAATTTTTCTTAATAACTAGGGAATTGTACTGTGTCATTCAACTTGTATAGATTTGGGTTGTGGCTTTTTTTAATGGGAAATACTCAATCCTTATAGCAAAACGCCTGGGATACTAATAATAATACTTAACCCAGATAACATCAGACGGTTTTTCTTTGAAATTTAAATTCAATTTCATATATAATTTTTGGTTTTGGCATGAAGCTAGGAGTGTATAGAACAAGATTCAACAATTAAATAATATAAGTTTTAGAAATTCATTGGGATAACCTAAAATAGTTCGGTACTTTCATATGTGGGATGCTTCCAAATAAGGACCAAAATTTACAACTTTCTTCTAAGAACCTGAAATACCAAATTCCAGCCACTTCTTCTACAAAATGTGACTGGGACTATGAATATCCATGTCAAAATATGGACCTATATTGACCAATTTTGGCGAAGATTTTCTTTAACTATCAAGATTCTGAAATGCAATCTTGCCTCACATCGATAACGAAATACGCATAGAAATATAGCATTACATATCTATATCAAAATATCGAAATGCCATACCCACTTTCATTGGGAAATGCACCTAGGATTGTGAAAATAACTAAAATGAGGAGATATTTTAACATGGACCCCATATAAAGGTACCGCCCCATTGTAGGTCCCCCATGTAAAGAGCCAAAATTCGGAATTACATTGGCAATATTGGGCGGAATCATTCTTTACCCGCCAAAAAACGTGTAATGCCTATAAAAATACCTGCAATGGGACGGGACCATTATATAGGATCCATGTTAAAATATGAACCCATATTTTTTGCACTGTTCCACACAAACAGCTATTTTCCTTTCAAGAGCCAGAACTGCGCCCAACTCGATTGACAAATTCAGATAAAATGTAACCAAAGAATAGTCCACCATTCTGGGCAAGCCAAAATTGAGTATTTGGAGATATCATAGTGTAGAAAATATTCTTATAAAAATTATGAATATTCGTCCACTTTTAAGGGAATGTCCCACCAAAAGTGGCGGTATGTCCCACCCAAAGTGGTTGTAATTATATTATATCTTAAATATTGTAAGATATGTAAATGGAGTGACTCATTTAATGTAGACACCGCCTTCGGTGTCAGGCCTGAGAGATTATGTAAGAATTTTTTTGGTACATTAAAAATAAGGCACGTTCTCAGAAGCTGTAAATTATATTCAACAATATATATCGTAAAATCCTTACATTGTTTAGCCAAATTCTTATCACAATGTTATTATTGATAAATTAAACATAGCGTAGAGATAACTGGAATACTAAACATTTGGGGGGCTAAGTTATTTGTACTATCTCTCTGGCGAAAATAAGTTTTGTTGACCAGCATTTTTCGGGTTTATTGCTGATAATGATTCTATAAAATAAACTATATCTTTGTTGTTGTTGTTGTATGCATACATCTTGACTACTAGAGAAAATGTAATAACAGTGTGGTTTTCCAGCAAATGTGTTTCTGACACACCCAGTACTTTTTATATACAGGGCCTAAAAGTATGCAATACTTTCATGTTGTCATTTAGGGGTTTTTAATTAAATAGTGTGTAGTTGTGGTTAAATTATTGAATTATTTATTGAGTTTTGTCATTTTGTTTACAATAACCCGAAATATTTACCGAAGACCATATATGCCGAATATTCCCAATTTTATAACATAGCTGAAGCCGAGGCTAACCCATTTAGGACTCCGGATTTATTAAAGTACATAAGAAAAATTGAATAATTTTGGATTTATTGATCTGTCGTTGCAAACTTTTCATGTTATTAACCTCCAAATGTAAAAAATTTGTAAAACATGAATTTCAGTTCCAAAGTGCTCTTGAAATTATTGAAGTAATCACGACGACTGGGAATGTCATCAATTTGTCTACTTCAGGAGATAGCACAGAGTATGGCAAATTGAGTATCTGACAAACATATCCTTAAAAAATTGGAACTCATTAACTTAATTTAATATTTGTAATTTTAATCATAACTGAACAGTTATCAGTCGTAAACCTGTTCATTATTTCAAGATAATGCAATCACATGCAATCTTTATCTGCATACTTTTGTCGGTCAAATCCATAACAAATTGTAATCCAAATATATATATATATATATCATGGTTTAATGAAGGATTGAAGTGGTCACCGGGGTACTACGCTACTTTTTTGTGTAAAAAGGTACTGAAAAAAGTGCTATTGTACTGAATTTCCCATCCCTGGTATGCGATAATTCTTTGGCGAATGTTCGTTTGGTAAAGAATTTATCGCCATAAATTCATTCTTAAAATGAGCACAAACGAAAATAATGTATTTTCAATCATTCGCGAGCGAATTTTGGCGCACCCTGTTTTTCAGGCTCTCCTAGAGAGTCAAATTTTCCTACCAAATAAAATTAATTTCAGTTTACGTTTTGGTAAAGCTCTCACATAACGATACTGACCATTTTTCGGAATTTTGAAGTACTTAGCATCATTTTCCACCGAAGTAGCTGTGATTTGGTACGGTTTCGGACTCTGTCGTCGAAGTCGCTATAATATGGTACGGCATCGGACTCTGTCATTGAAGTCGCTATAATTCGGTACAGTATCGGACTCTGTCATTGAAGTCGCTATAATTTAGCATATAGGATTCCTGGTGAAAATACAATCCACAAAAATCTTTAAAATAACCCTTGAAGTGTTTTGAATAAGATGAGTTTTGTCATTTTGTTTACAATAACCCGAAATATTTACCATATATGCGGAATATTCCCAATTTTATAACATAGCTGAAGCCGAGGTTAACCCATTTAGTACTCCGGATTTATTAAAGTACATAAGAAAAATTGAATAATTTTGGATTTATTGATCTGTCGTTGCAAACTTTTCATGTTATTAACCTCCAAATGTAAAAAATTTGTAAAAACTGGGTGAGGCAACCCAGATCTTTTATGTTTTTTCTCGATTTGCAACTAAGCCACTTATTTCCCGGCCTTCGTGCTAAAGAAAAAGTAGAAACCTACAAAATGAGGAGAATGTCCCTTGTGTATAGTTTTTCGAAAATTTATTTTCATCTAACGTTGAATGATGCTGACATTTTGAAGCTCGATTTTTTTATTTTCTTTTAGTTGCAATCACGAATTTCCAAAAATTAATGTTATGATTGTTGTAATCGCGAATCTGAGTAATTCGAGTAATAAATTTTGTGTATGCAGAGTAATATTCATCCGAAAGTGTAAATTTAGTGCAAACAAATTTCTAAACAACCTATTTTACCGACAAAAATGTTATATCTGTCATTTGATTCATATGGATACCTGCGATCAGTAAACTTTTTTACGTGCCGGATAAAATAAAATCTTTTTCGTTAATCATTTCTGTTTCAATAAAGGACCTGATACGGCTTTTGAACTTTTGCGAAAATAAGACTATAAAAACTTCAGCCGAGTGAGAGATATACCTAATTTATCACAAAAATAGTGTGAGCTGGGTCAACCATGGTTCTTATTTTTTAGGTGTACACCGAATTGGATGTGCGTTAAAAGCTTATGTACTTTTCGAAAATTCAATGCAACATGTTATACATCTTAACCGTCAAATGAAATGTGGGAAGATATAAATGAATTAGATGTAGATAATGGATGAAAACCGCAAGCGCATCCAACGACTTTGAGGATTACACAGTACATTTAGGTCGCAAGTCCTTTCCATGTTTTGACGTAAGTATTGAAGTATTCCAACCGAACTGACTGTACATAAGCATTTCCCTATTTGTGTTAGTTTAAAAAAGTTCACAGAAAATTAGGTCCATGTTTTGACATAGTCAACTTCCGGTTTCTTCGGAATTTTTAAACCGAAGTGGCTGTATATTTGACATTCTGATTTTTAGTAGGTAAAATATTTATTCATACAAATTTTTTAAAAAATGACTCGCCTCATGACAAACCCTATGGGCATTTTCAAACCGAAGTTGATGATAACGGACAGAAATCCGTTAGAAAATTTCAAAGTATATCAATATTCCTTACAAGGATACCAACTGCTTGTAGGACTTTTAATAACCACACCTTCAACAAGAATATAATGTGGTCGGTCAATTCGTTCACATGTTTAGATGTTATTCGAGAATCTCAATTTTTAGACCGTTTATATTAAATGTGTCAATCCGTTTGTAGCACATCGAACTATAAAGTATATATATATATTTTTTTTTTTGATCACAATAAAATTATATGTCGATTTAGACATGTGCGTCTGTCAAAATAGATAAATAAAGGAGAAACCGCCATATGAAATGTCTTACAAAAAGAGAACGCAAAGAACGAACTTATTGATACAATGTAAGTAAGGGCACCAGTTCCCATGGTTGCCCAACATTACAATGAATGCATAAGCATTTGCATTCTCTCGCGAATGTTGGCTTTGTACGAAAAATTTACGAACGATAAAATTTCCCTACAAGCGTCGTCGATTCATTCTTTCGCGAGCTTTTGTTGCTGAAGAATATTCTTTTGAAAACACACAAAAAACAAATGTTCGCGAATTCTCGCGAGCACTGTTAAAAACAACAACAAACAAAAAATATCATAAAAACACACACAAACAACGAAGGAATGTGTGTGTAGCAGAAAGTGTGTTGAATAACAAAACACATGTCCAACAAATATTGAGTTCACGAACGTTTGTTGTTATTGTTGTTGCCGATTTGAGCATTCGCGAGAATTCGGGAATGTTTGTTTTCATTCGTGAGAGATTGGCAGAAAAAAATGTCAACCACCAAACGAAACGAACTTACGTTTTTGTGTGCTCTCACTCTTTCGTTATGTGTATGCGACAGGGATGGAAAATGAAAAATGTGAAAAGGTACCAAAAGAGAACTTTTTTTAATAAAAGAGGACTTTTTTCAAGAAAATACAAAAAAAAAAAACCATTTTATTCAGTTTCATAAAGATCGATTTTCATGATATCACTTAGTGTGTCTTTCTGATGGTAATAATGTGAGAATTCTTGCTTTTTCGATTGCATTTGAAAATGTATGTCATTGACTAATTTTAATTTCACTACCTCTTTCTCGAAAGACAATATATCACAAACTAACATGAATTTCAGTTCCAAAGTGCTCTTGAAATTATTGAAGTAATCACGACGACTGGGAATGTCATAAATTTGTCTACCTCAGGAGATAGCACAGAGTATGGCAAATTGAGTATCTGACAAACATATCCATAAAAAAATTGGAACTCATTAACTTAATTTAATATTTGTAATTTTAATCATAACTGAACAGTTATCAGTCGTAAACCTGTTCATTATTTCAAGATAATGCAATCACATGCAATCTTTATCTGCATACTTTTGTCGGTCAAATCCATAACAAATTATAATCCAAATATATATATATATATATATATATATATATATGTTTTAATGAAGGATTGAAGTGGTCACCGGGGTACTACGGTACTTTTTTTGGGTAAAAAGGTACTGAAAAATGTACTATTGTACTGAATTTTCCATCCCTGGTATGAGATAATTCTTTGGCGAATGTTCGTTTGGTAAATAATTTATCGCCATAAATTCATTGTTAAAATGAACACAAATGAAAATAATGTATTTTGAATCATTCGCGAGCGAATTTTGGCGCACCCTGTTTTTCAGGCTCTCCTAGAGAGTCAAATCTTCCTACCAAATAAAATTAATTTCAGTTTACGTTTTGGTAAAGCTCTCACATAACGATACTGATAATTTTTCGCAATTTTTAAGTACTTAGCATCATTTTCCACTGATGGAGCTGTGATTTGGTACGGTATCGGACTCTGTCATCGAAGTCGCTAAAATTTTGTACGGTATCGGACTTTGTCATTGAAATCGCTATAATTCGGTACAGTATCGGACTTTGTCATCGAAGTCGCTATAATTTAGCATATAGGATTCCTGGTGAAAATACAATCCACAAAAATCTTTAAAATAACCCTTGAAGTGTTTTGAATAAGATCTAAAGTAGATATCGGATATAAGCACATCTCATATAGGAAAAAATTGCATATAAGAAAAATTATCAAAAACACCGAGCCTTTTTACATCTCATCAGTGTAAAAATTGCTTCATATAAGAAAAACGCGTATAAGAAAAACACTGATATAAGAAATGTTTGTCAAATACCAAAGCTGACAAAGGTATTGGAAAACGTTTCATATAAAAAATATGGAAGATTGTTGGCCGATTTATTAACATTGAACATGTTTTAAAATAATAAAATAAAATACTTTTTAATTGTATTTAAAAGAATATTATTTATATGAATAGAAACATATGTGAACTGATTTTAATTTAGTAATTTTGTACTTTTATATGCGTGTGTACGCATATAAGAAACAACTTTCTTATATCCGATAATTCCATATAAGAAAAAAAACGCATATAAGAAAGAAATCGCCGGCTTTTTTTGAGTTTCTTATATCTGATATCTACTGTACATACATTCCATACAAAATCCCGATGTCCTTCATCCCTTAGCCTCCCATGAAATAAAAAAATACACAAATTTAAGTTTTTTTTTCTCAAATTACAATATTCGTTTTTTTATTGTTTTCTCTTCGGCTTTTCTATTCAACAAAATAATAATAATAGTTACTTATAATTATTTAAACAAAATAATAATTAATATTAATAAGAGTTTTAATGAAAAAACTGCTCTATTTTTCACAACTAAATCGAATAGTAAAAATTAGAATAATAATAATAATAAAAAATAATAATGTAATAGCAAAACAATTAATATTGTTGATGAAAAATAAAACTAAAATTTAAACTAACAACAAACACGTTTTTTTTTTGTTTTTGCACTACTACACACTACTTGAATTGTTTCATCATTCAATTTTTTTTTTAGATTTTTTGTTATTTTATTTTTTTATTTCTTTTCCTTGTGGTTGATTTCATTCGTTTTCTTTCTCTGGATAGGTTTAGAAAATTATTCATTTATTTGTAATGTTTTTTTGTTTAATTTATAATCAATTATTAATGATTTTCTTTTTTTGTATTATTATTTCTTTTTAACAATGTAAATTTTATTGTGAATAGTTTATAACTGGTTGCAGTTGTGTTTTTTTTTTCTGATTTTTTCCATATTTCTGTTGGGGTTTTTTTTGCTTATCCTTTTTTGTTGATTTCTTTTTTTTACTTTTTTTCAAAATGGAAACACAAAACTTTCTACAACTGAAGAGCTTGGGCAAAAATTTCTAAAAATGAAACTGAATTCCCTGGAAAAGAAAGATTGCGTGAAAACTAAATTCACTCTAATGAATGAATAAATTAATTAATTATATCATCTAATAACAATTCTACTATGTAATATATGTATGTATATAAAAAAATAAACGTTTTTTAGTTTGCATAATTTTTCTGGCTTTTTTGTGTTTTTTTATGTTTTTTTTTCTTTGTCAACTACAAAATAATATGATTTAGTTTTTTTTTTGTTTTATGAAAATAGGAGGTCAACTAAGTTAGAAAAAAATCATTAAACAGTAACATTGTATATTGTTTTGTTTGTTGTTGTTTTTCTTTTTATTATTATTTTAACTAAGGTACATATTTTATTTTATAATAATTATTATTTTTTTTTATTTCTCGGCTTTGTTTGCTTCAAAATGTTACTAGCAAATTTTTTGTTTTGTTTTTTAGTTGTTTTTTTTTTTTATTTAGTCTACAATGAGGTCTACACTGCTATGCGGTGTTTGAGTGTTTTGTTTTATTTGTTTTTTTTTATTATTATTATATATAATATATATTATATTGTGTTCTTTCTTCTTTTCCTTGATAGTTTAGAAGCTGATTTTGCAATATTGTTTTATTGTGAAGGGAGATTATTTTTGTGGGGTGAAATTGGATATTCTACTAAGATACAGCAACAGGTTGGGTAAGTGACAATATAAAAATTTGCAATAAAATAATAGATTTAAAATTATAAGTAAATATGAAAAAAAAATCAAAATTATTTGAATTATTAATTGGCGAGACACCAGAGTGAAGGTTACCATTTTGTTCATGTTTCTAGTAAGGGACAGGGTGTTCGAATTTCTACTGATGAGCTGAAAATTTAGCCCGATAAAAAATGTAACCAGTATGGGTTTCTCTCTACCCTTTGTATGTGATTTCTTTACTTCTAAAATGCTGACCATTTTGTTTGGAAGTTATGAGTGCCAGATCTTCTCGCCTCCATATTTAATAAACATCCTTAAAAGTCAAGACATACTAAATTTTAGTTTTAAGTGGAGTATATTTTAAAAACGTTGATCCTACATTTTAAATATATCGGCCTTTCGGATCCATCTCCACATATTCAAAATCCAAATTATTTAATTAAAAGTATTTCAATTTTGCTAATTTGCCAGGAGTGTGACTATGATCTTCAAATACAAAAAATAGGTTACCATTTTACGAATTTGGTATTTTCACATACACAAATACAGGGTGGAGGTATCCATTAGGAATTTTTCCTTCCTCATTTTATATATAAAAATCTGGAGGATTCAAATATTCTGTTTTAACATTTAAAAATAACTCCTTGTTAAATTAAAATTGTACGCATACATCAATATAATTCTCAAATTTAACCAGCCTTATTGATAAATGGCAATCAGAATTTCCAAGTTTTAATACATTTCATTTGATAATTCCATTTGAAATTGAAAACGTTTCAGTTGGGAATCGATAATCTCGTTTGTAGTTTTAAAAATATTTTCATTTGTAAATCAAATTATCACATTTGAAATTAAAATTACTCAATTTCCCATATAATTTATTTGATATTAAAGGAATTTCATTTGTAATTTAAAGAATTACATTTGTAATTTAAAGAATTACATTTGTAATTCAATTTTTGAATTATAATTGTATTAAATCCAATTACACTACATCGAATTATTTGAAATACAAATGAAACTATTTACATTTTAAATGAAATGTTTTGCATTGCAATTGAAATAATTTAAATTATAGTGAATGTTAATGGATTACAATTCAAATTCACTAATCACAATCGAAAATGAAATTTATTTTTTTTAATGTTTTATACATAATTTAAAAAATTTTATATTGAAATTCAAATGCTCATTTCTTATAAAAAAAAGTATTAGTAAAGGGTAATTTTTTTGAGGTTAGGATTTTCATGCATTAGTATTTGACAGATCACGTGGGATTTCAGACATGGTGTCAAAGAGAAAGATGCTCAGTATGCTTTGACATTTCATCATGAATAGACTTACTAACGAGCAACGCTTGCAAATCATTGAATTTTATTACCAAAATCAGTGTTCGGTTCGAAATGTGTTTCGCGCTTTACGTCCGATTTATGGTCTACATAATCGACCAAGTGAGCAAACAATTAATGCGATTGCGACCAAGTTTCGCACTCAGTTTACTTTATTGGACATTAAACCAACCACACGAATGCGTACAGTACGTACAGAAGAGAATATTGCGTCTGTTTCTGAGAGTGTTGCTGAAGACCGTGAAATGTGGATTCGTCGCCGTTCGCAGCAATTGGGTTTGTGTTATTCGACCACATGGAAGAACGATCTGCCACAACGTAGAATTTTCAGTGAATGGGCCCTAGAAAAGTTGGCAGAAAATCCGCTTTTTTATCGACAAATTTTGTTCAGCGATGAGGCTCATTTCTGGTTGAATGGCTACGTAAATAATCAAAATTGCCGCATTTGGAGTGAAGAGCAACCAGAAGCCGTTCAAGAACTGCCCATGCATCCCGAAAAATGCACTGTTTGGTGTGGTTTGTACGCTGGTGGAATCATTGGACCGTATTTTTTCAAAGATGCTGTTGGACGCAACGTTACGGTGAATGGCGATCGCTATCGTTCGATGCTAACAAACTTTTTGTTGCCAAAAATGGAAGAACTGAACTTGGTTGACACGTGGTTTCAACAAGATGGCGCTACATGCCACACAGCTCGCGATTCTATGGCCATTTTGAGGGAAAACTTCGGAGAACAATTCATCTCAAGAAATGGACCGGTAAGTTGGCCACCAAGATCATGCGATTTGACGCCTTTAGACTATTTTTTGTGGGGCTACGTCAAGTCTAAAGTCTACAGAAATATGCCAGCAACTATTCCAGCTTTGGAAGACAACATTTCCGAAGAAATTCGGGCTATTCCGGCCGATATGCTCGAAAAAGTTGCCCAAAATTGGACTTTCCGAATGGACCACCTAAGACACAGCCGCGGTCAACATTTAAATGAAATTATCTTCAAAAAGTAAATGTCATGGACCAATCTAACGTTTCAAATAAAGAACCGATGAGATTTTGCAAATTTTATGCGTTTTTTTTTAAAAAAAAAGTTATCAAGCTCTTAACAAATCACTCTTTAAATCAAATCATCGCATTTGAAATTAAAATTATTCAATTTCCCATATAATTTATTTGTTATTAAAGGAATTCCATTTGTAATTCAAAATATTTCATTTGCAATTTGCTACATTCCAACAATTCCATTGCAAAACATACACTACATCGAATTATTTGAAATACAAATGGAACTATCTACGTTTTAAATGAAATGTTTTGCATTGCAATTGAAATAATTTAAACTATTGTGAATAATGATGAATTACAATTGGAATTCACTAATCACAATTAATACATAATTTAAAAAATTTCTATTGAAATTCAAATGCTCATTTCTTATTAAAAAAATATTAGTATTTGTTTCATTTGTAATTTCCAAAATCTATTCAGAGTTTTCAAAATTTATTTTTTGAATTGCGATTGAAATTATTTCAAACACAAATTGATTATTCGAATTAGAAAAAAAATAAATTTCGAATTACAAATACATTTTATTCATTCATTACGAGTGAAAATCTCCAATTACCATTAAAATTAATTGAATTACAACTGTAAAAGGTGTATCATTTGAAAATATATAAAAGTGTAACATCTGCAATTCAAAACATTGTGGTGAAATTGAATTCAAATTACAAATTGAATTATAAATAAAATTTTTGAATTACAATTCAAATCTTCAATTACAAATGAATTATATAAAAACATTGAAATTTCGAATTACACATTACTCCGTGTCTCTAAACCATGAAATTGTTGGTATATTCCCGTACTGCTAGAATCTACTATATTTGACTATTTTTTTTTTGATATCATAAATGAAAAATCGTTATGGTATATACTAAAAAGTAGTTGATTCTTGCAATACAGGAATGTATTTTTAACGGCACCGGGTTAACCTACTTTAAATCAGGGATGCACGCCCTTGCACTCTAGCGGTCAGCTCAACTCACACGGATTCTTACGCTCATTTGTTTAGTCGTCGTTGAGACTTAAACGAGTAAACATGTCTATGGTGGTGTGCATCATTTTGCGGCTACGTTTAAGCGGCCCAAACACGTCAAACATGTACGTTTGATCGTTGTGAAGCTCCTAGACCACAAAAAAATCAACAAAAATTCATTTCGAATTTGGTTTTTAAAGATAGACAGCGATAGTGACGACGTAAAAAAGACCGAACTTTGTTATTTAATTAAATTATTTTAATTTCATTCACACCGATGGAAGGCACATGTTTGACGTGTGTGGACTGCTTTAGCTTTGTGTACTAGTCTCACAAATACATTTACAAATTGCCATCCTCTCACCGTGTGCATCACTGCTTTAAATCCACTGGGTTGATGAATTCCAGTACAATGTAAACGTACTATTAGGCCAGCTGTTTCAGAAATATGCTGTCAAAAATAAATTATTGTGAATGAAATTCACATCATGAAAACGTCAAAGATGTTTTTATGAACATTTTTTTGGTTTTAATTACATTTGAAAAGGGTGTATGAAGTGTACTCTCTAAACCATAGAATTGAATGCAAGGTTTAGGAAATCCAGGAAGACAGTTGTCCAAATAAATTATTGTGAATTAAATTCACAGTATAAAAACATCAACAATCGAGTTAAACGTAAAAACAATTTTTGTTACAAATAATTGTTCGATTACTTTAAAAAAAAAAAAAAAAAAAAAAACGTAGAGGAAAGCAGTATAACCTCAGCCAAGCCAAAATATTTATTTTTATTTTTCCTGGGAGACCAGCTGGATATCAGCTGCCTCTCAAGTTTGCTCTCAAAATCCAATGTTGTGAATTGACTTGCATTATAAAAACGTAAACAAAGTCCAATTCTTTTACTTTAGACTTAATTAATAGATTAAGAGATCTTGCTCCCAACCATAAATTTGAAAAAATATTCCTGGAAAATCAGCTGTTTCTGAGGAATGCTGTCATCATAAATTATGGTGAATTAAATTCACAGCATGGAAAATTACGTAAACATCAAACGATTTAGCAATGAATTACATTTGAAAATGGTGTTTGTAGCCTACACTCTAAAACAAAGGATTTTATGTTAGTCTATTAAAAAGGTCACCCAGTAAGATCAGCTGTTTCTCATATTTGCTGTCAAAAAAAAAATTATTGTGAATTAAATTCACAGTATGAAAACGTAAACAATCAATTTCAACGTGATGGAGTATATTTTGAAAATTTTGTCTGAAGTGTACTCTCTAAACCATGGTAGGTCTATTAATAAAGTCACCCCGAAACGATCAGCTGTTGTTCATGTTTGCTGCCAAAATAAATTATTGTGAATTAAATTCACAGTATGAAAACCAAAAGAATGTTTTTTTGTTGTATTATTTTTTGAAAATTGTGTCTATCGAGTAATATTTCCCATGGTTGGCAACATTGCACAGTGAGTTCCAGTCGAAACTTCGTACTTTGACAGTAAATCCAATCAGCTGAGCAAAATGGACTACATATTTATTGTGTCATGCTATGCACTTTGACGGTTAATCGGATAGTCAGCTGCGCGAAATGATGTTTACGTTTTCATAATGAAAGTCAATTCACAATATTGGATTTTTATAGAAAACTTGAGAGACAGCTGATATCCAGCTAATTGGATGACTTTATTAATAGGCCTTGGGTGTACCTCACTCAAATCGGAATATTTATTTTTAACTGAGGAAATTTTTGACCATATTGAATGATTTTTCGTTATTGTATTTATATTTTTTACGAATTTTAAAGATTAAAATTTAGTCGAAGATCCCAGAAAATATTGTAAGGAAAGCCAAGATCGAAATTATCAAATCTGAGAAAAAGTGGAAATAAAAAACAAATTAAAAGTTTCCTTAATTAAAAATTGATAAATAAGTATCACAATACAAAAGGAAAAGGAGTTTGTATGTATCTGCTGCCCATTTTGTCTAAGTCTATTAGTGAATATCCCCAGCATGTGTTGGTGAGTTTTATTTTTTGTAAGGGGAGGGTGAGGGAGGAGGAAAAGTGAAGAGTTTTGTTTATAGCAATATCATAGCGATCATTCAGTTTTTTTTTTTCAAATAAATATCTGTGGGTGTATTAGTCTAAATTTATTGACTCCAATTTTATATGTATTTTAAGTATGTATGTGTTTTTTGTATATACGAATGCATTGCGTCTTCACAAAAAATATCCTATGAAATTATCCGTCAGCTAACTAGCCTAGCATATCATGTCTTGTAGTATGTTGCATGGAGTGGAGTGAATTAAACCAATAATCTTAAAATAGTTGTTGATGTTCTGTTGTTGTTTTTTTTTTTCTTTAATGTATATTTTGTATAGCTCTTGTTCTTTGTTTTTATTTTATAATTATAGTATATTTAATAATTCATTTATTAAATAGGTTTTGTTTTCATTTTGTATTGTTTTTTCTGTGTAGTTGTTTTTAAGTATTGTTTGTTTGTATTGTTTTTTTTTTGTTTTTTCTTTATAAGACTAAAAACCAAAATTAAAAAATAATTAAAAATTAAAAAACTAAATTAAAAATTGTTAACATTAACATTTCTTCGGGTTGTTGATTTTTTTGGGTTTTTGTTGTTGGAGGAAAAAAATTATATGTAACAATAGTTGTAGGTAGTATACAGTTTAAATTAAACTTATAAGTGTAATTGTGTTGTAATTGAGGTTATAACAAGAACATAAAAAATAAAATAATAATAATAATAAAATAGTGGTTGTTGTTAATAATAAAACTAAAAATATAGTAGTAGTTGTAAGAATCATAAGGTGGGATATTTGGATTTGCCAATGGCAATTTGATGAGGATAAAGGATGTTCGGGATAATTGAGGAGTGGGAAAGATAAGGCTAGGGCAAAACTTTAGTTACAAAGTATTTCAGTTTCCGTTTCAAAAAAAAATGTGAAAGTGGTATTTTTTGTTTTCTACAAATTTACAAAAAAAAAAAGAAATATACAAGTTATAAGAAAGTTTTGTTGTTTGTGTATGTTAGTTTTTTGTTCTGTAGTTAAGTGTGAGTGTGTGTAACCTTTGTTTTGGTAAATTTATTTTGTATAGTTTTTTTTTAAAGAAATTTGGAAAAAATCTATAAGAAATTTCTTCTCTGAGCCGAGTAATGATATCAGAAAAACATCGTTTAGTTAACTCATAGAAGCCAAAACAAAATACAGAAAATTTTTCAAAAAATTTCAGGACATACAAATTTGGAAATCTCACAATTTGGTTCGGTAAATATTTGGTACAATATAAATGCATTAACAAAGATAAATAAATTCAAAAGCAGAAAAAAATGTTCAACATTTAAATTATAACTAAAATTATATATATTTATATAATAAACCCGGCAATGGATAATATTTGTAATACATTTTTTTAATATAGAAACCAGCAAATTTAAAAAAATTAATATTAATTTGTATTTTTAATGAAAAATTAATAACAAAAAGAGGTTTAAAAAATTAACAAACATATTGTTGTTAATGCATTTATGTTATAACAAATTACATGTTCTTTAAAATATTAAAAAAAAAATAAAATTACAAAAACAAAGGTTATTTTGAAAATAATGTTTGTGTGTGTGTATGTGGGTTCTTGTATATAATTTTGGATGTCATTTAATTTATAAATTTACATTTCATAGCTGTAATTATATTTTTGTTTTATTACTTTTTTTAATTTTAATAAAACATCATTTTTTTCTTTTATTAACAAAAAACGCAGGTGGTGTTGTTGGTTGGTAGGTTTTTGTTTTTTCTCTTTGTATTACTCAACTACATAAGTATTTAGCTTTGTTGTTGTTATTATTATTTTATTTTTAATTATTATTATTATAAATCCAGACAGAAAAGAAGTGTTGTTTTTTTGTTGTTATTAGTATACATAATTTATGTAAACCATAGTTGTTATTTTGTTGTTGTTTTTGTTTGTTTTTTTTATGTGAAGAAAGAAAATCAGCATTACACATCCTGGAATTTAGAGAGACGTGCACGCAAGTCCATGTTCTCCTGTTTAAGCTGTTCCACCTCTTGGTGTAATGTGGCATTCTATTAAAACAAAAAAAATGAAAATTATTTCAAATAAATTAAAATCAATTAAAAATTTTAGTTTACTTACCTCTTTTTCCAAATATCGCGCCCGCATCGCAATTTGATTTTCCTTTTGACGGCGTGCATCCCGCGACCGTTTGGCAGCAATGTTGTTCTTTCGTCGGCGTGCCCAGTATTTGTCGTCCTTGAGTTCATCTGGAACAAATTGTTTGCGTGATTTTTTGATCATGGGTTGCGGTTTGAGCTCTTCATCAGAAAATGCTCGTGTGCGCGGATCGAAATCTCGCCCCGATGATGCAAAGGAAAATGCTGGAATATCAAATACTAAATGTTAACAATGTTTCACAAACTGTCCATTGTAAACTAAAATTATTGGAGTTTATTTAAATGAACAAACCAAACCAAACAAACAAAAGAAAACAACAAAAGAATGGAAAAAACAAATTTCGAAAGAAAGAAAAACATATGTAAAAACGCAGGTCAAATGAAAATGAAAAATAATAATACACTTTCAGTTTCAATTCTCGAATAGTTTTTTTTTGTATTTTTTTAATTAATAAAAAAACAGTTTTGGACACAATAGTAAATTTGATTTTCAATATCAAACTATAAACCTGCAAGGTGAACCTTTCCCTTTTCATACCCTCGTAAATTCCTCGAGCCATGTCCTCCATGCGAACACAAATTTTGTCATTATTAAAAAAATGAAGTAAAAAAGAGCCAGTCGGTGTTGCCGACAGATAAATACCCTCAGCATATAGTTTGCGCAGGTCTTTGAAATAAAACACATATTTCATTATTCGCTTTCTATCAACAAAGTTGACCATCTTTGGGGAGGTACCAGAAGAGGTTGCCCAATATACCTCATCTTAGAATTAATGTAGATTTGACAAAAGTTTTACGATTTGCAAAGTCTCGACATTCCATTGTTTTGATATTGGATTCACAAATTTTGAAAATGTTAACACTTTGTAGGGAAGATATCAGAGCTTTATCTATGAAAGGTATATATGTGACCATGTACAAAGTTTGAATGATATTGTATATTCCGTTCGCTCCATATGTGATTTAAAATGTTGATATTCGATATTCCATTCGCTCCATATGAGATTTAAAATGTTGAACCATTGTGCAGGAGGTAACAGAAAGAGTGGACCAATCTTTGGATATAGGCTAAATAAGAAGGTACCTGATAGGTCTTCGAACTTAATATGCATTTGAAAGAAAATTTACGATGTGCACAATTTGGATCAAATCTATTCGTCTAATATTGAGTTTATACATATTGAAAATGTTGACCATTTTATGGGAGCGTTACCAAAAGTAGTAGACCAATGGGTCATATCTTCGGAATTAATCTAGGTTTGGTAGAGATACTAAGTTGTGCAAAGTTTGGTTGAATTTTTCAGCAGAATTTTGATAATTTTGTGGGGAAGATACCATTAGGAGTGGCACGATATTCCGTTCGCATGACATTATAAGAGAGTTTTTCAGTTGAATTTTCATAATTTTGGGGGAAAGGTACCAAAAGGATCTGACCGATATTCACCATCTTTGAACTTAAACCAAGTTTGAAAGCAATATTACGATATGCAAAGTTCTGGTGAAATCGGTAACTCCCTTCGAGAGTTATCGTGCGCACCAGTCAGCCAGAAGACAAATTAACGGACATTTGTAAATCGACTCTAAATTGTCTGAAAGTTGGCTTAAACAAGTAAGCGGAGCAGTATAGTCGGAAGGGCCGACTATGTGATAACCTGCACAACAACCAGGAAAATCTAACCTTCTGTTATTCTATTTTCTGAGCCTAGGCAATAGTATGGGATATTTGCACCCACTTGACCGATTATAGGTCAAAAGCTCCCCTTCCAAACTCTGGCATAATTTCCAAGTCTTGTTTTCCTGAGGTGAATATCTACGCCATAAAATAAAAAATTTGGTCACTTTAGGTTTTTGGTTGATTTGACCCTAAACAGTCGTCCTAAGTATTTGGTCAGATCTCTTCGCCGTGTTAAATATGTGATGTTCGACATATAACAATGGCCTCTAGAGCGACTAGAAAATCCGACAAAAACAAAGTACGCATAAATATCATCGCAACATCACCAAAAATAATAGGCGTCTTCCTTGACCATAATCGGATTTTCAATGTAAAATTTCAAAGCGATCAGCGTGACATTTCCGCCTTTTATGGTAATACTAAACATATTACTCCTCACATCCCACATATAATTGGTATCAATTTAAAGGTCAGCAACTTCAGATATACTATCAACTTCTCGGGTCTATGTTCTTCAGAAGTAAATATATCGAACCAGAATACAAATTTTATAAATTTTCACAAAAAAGTCGGGGTCCATTTGACCCATTTTATAAATTTTCATAAAAAAGTCTGGGTCCATTTGACCCGCTAAATATTGACCGATCTTCATCGAAACAGTCATTCCCTTCTTGGTGTAGAATTTCGTTGTGTTCGGGTCATAATTGTGGCCTCTAGAATGAGCAGAAAAACGGACAAAAATAAAGTTGTTGGCCCATTTCATTCCCTAAATATTAACGGATAATTACCAATAGGGGTCCTTTTGGGTCAGAATCCATTTTATATACAAAAATTTCGTGACGATTGGTCCATAACTGTGGCTTTAAAAATACTTGGGGCTGCACAAAGCTATAATACCCCGATAACATAGTTGTGTGGGGTATAAAAACGAAAATTTAGGGGAAATGTTATGTGCAGGCTGCTCTAAAAAGTAGACCGACATATAACATTTATATCACAATACCAAACATCCTAAGAGCAGTAGCAATGTAAATATGTGCAAATTTTAAAAGCTTCATCTTTACCGATTCTAGGTATTTTAAAGATTAATATGTGCCTTAATAATAAATCTTTAATCTTTAAAATTCGTAAATTTTATTTTGACATAGTTCCATCTAGAATTTATGTTTATACGATATTTTTGTTTTATTTGACCCTTATGGTTTTGCAGTATCTAATATCTGCTATACAAATTTCAAATCAACAACAAAAACAAAATTACAGTACCCTTTTTGTTATTCTAAGCTGTAACAGTTTATATATCAATTTTAACATTTAGCATTTGATAAATTTCAGTATAATTTCTTTGAAATAAGTATTTTACAATAGATACAATTATTTTAGAATATCAATAAAAAAACATATGCAAATAGAATGCAGGACTCCGATTAAATTGTCATGAAATTATAAAAAATAGAAAATTTTATTATTTCATTTCGATATTTAATTTTAAAAAAATGGGTTATATAAACTAATTACTATTGTGTCCATACCAAAATGTTGTTCCAATAAAATTTTGAATTGTAAATATTAGTACAAAAGAAAAAGAAACTATTTTACAGAAAATTATAAAAAAAAAATACAAATAAAGGAAGGAAGAAAAGGAAGTTGGTATAGAAGTAAACTCAAAATAATAGGTGGGATAAAAAGATAATCTCCGTTTCTAATAACCTGTTGTATTTTCTTTTGCCATTGTTTTTTCTTGTTTCTTTGTTAATTTTCTTTGTTGTGTTTTGGTTGGTACTCACTTGACTCAGCTGGTGATGGTGGATTTAAGGTATCCGGACTTATACAATCTGACGGTGACGGTGATCGTTCACGTTTTGTCGTTATGTGTCCGAGTCCCAGGGACAGACCAGCTGCATGACTTAGGGAATCTGAACGATGACCCAAACTACTCGAATGACCCAAATGGGTACCAGGCAAGCCATCAGGTATATTGTTCTCCGATAAAAATTCATCTAAATCGGCATACTGTACAAATTGAAAATATAAAAATGCATATATGTGGAATTTAGGATTTGAATGTCTATATGTGTAAAATATTAAATATATGTATTGAAAATTATAAATAAGAGTTTGTGAAATAAATGTTATACAAATACAAGAAGATTTTTGTTTGAGTTCATGTTGTTTGTGTGTGTGTGTGTGTTTCTTTTCTTGCAAAAATAAGTTATTCAAATCAGGCCATCCATAAGTGTTTAATATTTGAAAGGTTAGATGAATATTTTTACCACGATGACACCACGACATGTCTTACAGGGGCCAATAATTGGAATTGAATTTGTTGGCAGAACCTTGAAAATATCCATATACACCTAAGTCTGTTTTTACACGGTAGATTGGTTCCAGAAGAAGCCGTGTAAAAAAAAGGGAATTCTCCTAAATTAGTGCTATTCGCATTTGCTTTGACCAGTAAAAAATTTTTGTACGCGCTAAAAGACCGTGTAAAAACAGACTTAGGTGTATTGCAATCTATATGGGAATATGATGACACAATATTTAATTTTTTCGCCATAAAGCCTTCAATCTATTAAAAGCGCCCATTAAGGAAAAGACTAAATTCGGACGGAATTGACTATATGAAATCATACACCACTGTGTCCCTACAAACATGAGTTGGCTTAAGAATCTTATTGAAGCCTATAACACTATGCGACAAAATCGAGGTCATGGCCTGGGGGTTGGAAAATTCCTATTGGAAATGAAAGACCTTGGTGAGTATATGAAAACCGCCTTAAGGAAAAATTTGCCATAGGTCAAAGTTCGACGACCCTATTGTACTTGAAGGGATAGCTTCATATATTCGTTTGAAGCTAGTGTATGTATTTTTATACCCTTCACCACACTGTGGTACAGGGTATTATGTCTTTGTGCATATGTTTGTATCAGGCAAAATGAATCGAGATAGAACCATGGCTCCTTTTGAGAATATGCATAGGATCACTTTCTGTGTCGTTTACGCATGTCCGTCTGTCTGTCCGTCCGTCCGTGTATTTTTGTTAACAAAGTACAGGTCGCATTTATGATCCGATTTGTATGAAATTTGGCATAGTTCACTTATTTCGCTCAAGGACGAACCCTATTGAAATTGGAGAAAATCGGTTCAGATTTAGATATAACTCCCATACATAGTTTCGTCCGATCTTAGCTAAATGATGCACCAAACTCCCAATATTTGTCCGATTGGGACATAATTTTGCACAGAGTACTAAATAGGGTCCAGACTGATGTCTTTGAAATTTTGTTAAAATCGGTTCAGATTTAGATATAGCTCCCATATATAGTTTCGTCCGATTTTTTGTGAATGATATACCAAATCCCTAATATTTGTCCGATTGGGAGAAAATTTTGCACAGAGTACTGAATAGGGTCCAGAATGATGTCTGCGAAGTTTTGTTATAATCGGTTCATATTTAAATATAGCTCCCATATATGGTATCGTCCATTTTTTTTGTGAAAGATGCACTCCCAATATTGTCCGATTGAGACGAAATTTTGCACAGAGTGCTGAATTAGGTCCAGACTGATGTCTGCGAAGTCTGACTGAGCAAAATTTTGTATAACGAGTGCAATTGTGTGATGTGTGATAAGGTTTGTTGAATCGATTCTGATTTTGGTTGACACACTTATATGGCAGATATAATAAAATATGGAACAATTTTCTGCGAATACGTTTTTACTACCAAGAACCCGCAATGCTAAATCAAAAAACAAAAAAAAAAAAAGAGGAAAAAAGAACCGAGTCTCTAGGTTCTATATTCCTCGATTTTTTTTTTTTTTTTTTTTTTACGTAGTTGGCATAACTACATATTGTTTTTGAAAATAATTCAGACTAATTCTACAGTTCTACAGGGTTTAGGGACAAGAAATGGGTAGAATGAAGAATAGACCAATAAAACATTAAAATGTCGATTTCGTCTTTGAGGACCCCAACTAAAATCTTATGAGCAGCATTTTTATAGAATATTGCGAGGATGAAAAATAGCATCTTATAATAATTGGAGTCCGATTCAATAAATTAAGAACGAAAATTAATCGAGTTAGAAGGACGAAAAGTACACACAAGAAATCGTGTTAGAAGGTCGACATATTATGTAAAATTTTCAGTTTTGCCGAAGAGACAGACGACTGTGTGATTCGAAGTGCTTCTTCAACGAAATACTTTCATTGTATTTTGTTCATCTTCGATCGCATTTTTTGGAAATTACTCTGCAAAAATTGACACGCACCTAAATTTTTGGTCGGTTTTACGGTCAGGTTTTTATGCCATACTGGATGTATGATGGCATAAGAAATGACAAAGGATGTGTCTATCTCAATCAGTTTACGCATGACATCTATGTTCTGTAGCTCAACGGCAGTTTTTGGACAACCCTCGTCTCTTAGCATTTATACCGGTCTCTCAGCAAATGAGCGAAATGTGTTCTAATTAGAGACACAATCAGTGCTGCCATTTAAATTTCATGAAAAATCGTCAATTTTTCAGAAAAAAATCGGCATTATCGGCATTTGTATTTTTAAAAATCGGCAAAAAATCGGAAGCATATAATTTATAAGTAAATTCATATTTTTTTGGTTTATAACAAATCAATATTGTTTATTACATTAAAAAAAGATAACAAATTCAATTCTGAATAACATAAAAGATTCATTTTTCTACAAAAAATGTAGATTTTTCTAAAATATAGTAATTATTATGTACACTAGTGAGATCTTTCAGATCATAAAAATAACTTACAAACTAGTACATATTTTTATTACACAATTTTAGTAATTTATTTAGTTTGAGGTAATATTTAAATAAAGAATCCCTTCCAATGAATCATTCTCAAGTGAGCTTCTAATTTTAGTTTTGTTAAGGTTTACCTGACTAAAAATTCGTTCCACATTTGCTGTGGAGTGTGGAAGAACCATAATTCTTTGTACAAATTTAGACAAAACTGGAAAAGCTAAATTGGAGTCCCCACGTTTAATTTCGGAAATTTTTTTCCAAAAACTTTTTAAATTATAAAAGCATTTTCAAAAATTTCTTCAAAATTCAAAAGTTTAACTCCCTAAACTCGGAGTCTAAATTTTTGCCTTATTCGATGTAAAATGTAAACTAAACAGAGTACAATGCTGACAAAAAATGCAGATATCTAAGCCATTGAAAACGGCAGCGGCGAGTCGCCGATAGTTATAATGATTTAAAGCTGCCAATTTTATATGTTTGTATGGTAACGCCGCATTAAATTAAAAAGTTAGACAATTTGTGTCGATTGTTGAAATATCGGCAATTCTGAGGCAAAAATCGGAAAATCGGCATTTTCCATTTTTAGAGTGAAAAATCGTCAAAATGCCGATAAATCGGCAAATATGGCAGCCCTGGACACAATAAGTAATATACTCCATCGAACGTTTGGGATATATTTTTTAAAGATTTATCACTACTATCGAAACAAATTGGAAATTATTTGAATAATTTAAAACAATATTTCCTATAGTTCACGATATTATTGTGCTGACTGATAATACCGCGAATGGGATTAATTTCGTTCCTAAGATCTTCTTAATTATATGTTTATGGCTTGATTTAATAAACCTTTTTGCTTGATTCGAAAAGAACACATTTTGTTAATTCTTAATGTTATTTACATTGTAATTTTTTTTAAACATTTATTAAAAGTATTAATGTTTATGTGTTGATAATTTCAGAAAAAAATTGTATTTAATTACATGAAACAAAATCGGATGAAACAAATTGAATGGTTTGCCACTACTACAGAAGCATCAAGTTTAGTAACAATTCACATGAACACAGTACATATGTGTATGTGTGGTGTGAGTCATTTCTCTGTTAGATGAGATTTTTATTTTGAAATTTACTTATTTTAGAAAACCAAAATTTGAAAATTATTTTTAATAAAACAGTTAATAATTTTGTATTATATATATTTTTTTTAAATGAAACAATTTATAGAAAATAAGTAAATTTCATTAATTATATTTTCAGGTCATTTAATGTTTTGTGTATATTGTAAGTGGTTGTTTTGTCTGTAAATGTGTGTATATGTCGATTTCACAAACAATCGTATAACAGTTTTGGTCATAAAAATAGCATAGTTTTTACACAAAATTGTATTTTTTCATTTAAAATAAATTATTTACTAATTAGAATAACGCATTCCAAACTTAAACAAAATATTTCTAAAGAATTAAAAAAAAGTAACCAAGGCGTTAAATTCGATCGAGTCGAATATCATTTCTAAAAAAGAAACGAAACACGCTCCAACAACGTATTGAAATTAAATTTGAAAAAGGTGATAATCTGGCAGTCACAGTTCGCAAACCTCACATATTTTTGGGTCGTCGTGAAGAACGATGTCGGATTGAATGCATCAATTTGTTCAAAATTCAAGATGTTGGCACAAATTAGTTGTGTGATGCACCCCGCTCAATAACAACTGATAATATTAATGCTATTGCCCAATGTGTTGAAGAAAAACCAGGATTGACCATTCCTTTTGACCTTGACCACACACTTAGAGTGACATGTCGTGAGATCCAGGCATCATTGATCAATTCTATATCTTCGCTAAAGAACGGAGTATGGCAATCTCGAAAAATACAATCCCTATGCTTCAAAAAAAGGGGCATCATAGATAACGAATTAAACAAAACAGTATCCTATAGTGTGGGTCCACTTGTGTAACGTAGCATGAGCGATTCCGGGTTGTACACTCCAATTTCATTGCCTAAACTCTTCGTACATATTCGAAAAACGAACAAGAGAAGACGAATTATTGTGCACCATTGCCAAGGGGAGCTTTCACACATCGGGTCAAACCAGCTTTGTTTAGACCTACCAAAACATGGAATTAATATGGCACCTAATGGCGATAAAGCTCCACCCCACAACGAAGGGTGTCCAAATACGGATGTGGTGGCATAGGACATTTCACCGTGTGGGAACACATAATGCAAGGCATAATTTTATATCGAGGGATAGAAGAAAACTTGCAAATTTTTTCTTTCAGCATACATTTGATATTGCATGATCATAATTAGACAATCGCTCCAAAAATATCTCCCACGGATTAGAGCAAAGATACTTTGGAAAACACGACGGTTATAAAATCCTCACAGGTGGCGAATCGTGGAACTCTGTTTAAGACACCCAAACATATCAATTGATCGTAAAGTCCCCAAAGACTGTACTATAAGTGGTCGCCTTTTGTGGCTACTGTCTTTTTGACCTTCCAAATTAAGGAATTGGTGGGTCATCCGCCGTATATAAGCACCTAATGTTGTCTTCATTTATTTCCGCTTATCGACGCCGAAATGTGCAGCTGTAACTTTAAAATCTCATTTTAGGGTGCTTTAATCGGATTGGAAAATGATTTCGAAAGTTCACAAACCAAGCTGAAGAATAATTTAAAAACCAACTAAATTCTTGATTATAAAAAATATTCCCACTTTCATTATTAATTCTTAAAATATATATCAGCCCACATATTCTACTACAATTTTACTTTAAGTTTGATATTTCGAATTGCAATATTCTCCAACAGCATTGATTTTTAAAGTATATTTTTTATTTTCACATATTTTATACACATTAAGTAACGACAATTTTTAAATCCCTATTTTTAATCTGCCATTTTTATGACCGTAACTGTATAAGAAATATAAAATATGGGGTAATTGCATTGTGCGCGATATTTTGCATTTTATTTCAGTATATATTTTTTTAATGTAAATCCCCATATTTTATAGAAAAAAAAAATCACATGTATAATGTATTTAGATATAATAAAAAAACGAGACACTGACGCAGCCACTACAGAGCGAGCGATGGTGATGATACTAACTTGTGTTACCTTAAGATCAGCATCGTAGGGCAGAGTTTTCTCCCATAAATTGGGGCCCAAAAATGCAGTCTGAGCCTCAACATTCCAGAGATCACCTTCTTCTTTGTATTTGTCATCGGGACAAATTACCTCTTTGCTATTCGATGTGGATTTACCTGAAATTAGAGAAGAAAGAAGAAAAAAATACAAATTGTTATTATTAACACGAAAGAAACAATAAAAATAATACATGCAAGAAAGAAATGCTAGCAAACAAGAAATTCAACACTATTTCTTTTTCTATTTCTATACTTGTGTCCGACGACGACTACGACTTTGACCATTGTTTTGTGTGGCATTGGCCTTTTTTATGTTCTGTTCTGTTTCTGTTCTTATTAATATTCTACACTTGTTTATACAAAATGTATTTATTTTTATTGTTGTTGTTGTCTTCTAGTTTTCAAGTTCACGTTCAAGTTCTCAAAAAGCTTTGCTCGTTTTTTTCCGTTTTCGGTTTTTATAGTTAGTTTTGTTTTGATAAATTCAAGCGGTCTCTTGACACCTTTCATTTGTATTCTAATTCCCTAGACGTTATCATTTGTGTTTTAGTTGTTCTTAAGCAAATATGACAATTGTTTTTGTTTTTTTTTTTAATTACATTGTACTCGTTGTACTGTACTGTACTGTATTCGTTGGTATTGTTGTAATTCTCCTCTTCACTCTTTAAGTTATAAGCAATGTATTTTAAAGTTCGAATGCCTCGATAAGAGCCTCAACAATGTCCGTACACTTGATCAAATATTTGGAATATAAAAATAGCGATATAAAATATAATGAGGAGAAACTGAAAGAGGATAACAGTTATCAAAGTAAATAAATTGTTGCAAATTATAAGTGCGGCATTTGCTAAAACTAAAAAAATTATAGAGTTAGGAAAAATAGTGTAAAGCTATAAGAAAAAGCTTTTCAAGGAAAGTTTTATATGAAAATAAAATTTTAATAATTCAAAGAAAGGAGAAAAAAATAGAATTCCGATAATAGGATGCTGCTGTTATTTGAACATTTTTATTATAAAGAAAAACTTGAAACATTGAAAAATATGTGGTATCGGATTTACGGAAAAGGTCATTAAAGTATCGAAAATTACGGCTAGCCCCAAAAGGTTTAGGATTTTAAAGTATCTGACATTGTCATTGGAAAGGTTTAGACGAGGACGAGCTGAAGAGAGTCTTGTCTTTATAGACGACCTGAAGGGCGTCTTAATAGACGAGCTGAAGGGCGTCTTACTAGACGACCTGAAGGGCGTCTTACTAGACGACCTGAAGGGCGTCTTACTAGACGACCTGAAGGGCGTCTTACTAGACGACCTTAAGGGCGTCTTAATAGACGACCTGAAGGGCGTCTTAATAGACGACCTGAAGGGCGTCTTAATGGACGACCTGAAGGGCGTCTTTATAAACGAGCTGATAGCAAAATCTTTATAGACGAGGTTATAGGAGTGTCTACAGACCTATAATAGTGTCTACAGTGTCTACTGAAGGCAGTATTTACAAAAATTCTTAAAAAGTCTCCTCAGACGATCTGAAGACTATATATATTTCTGGCCAAGGTTGCAGCCTAAATATTGCCAGGATTCATCTGACATTTCCCTTGAAAATGTTGACATTTCTTAGCAAAAACGTACTCAGTATGGTGTGACATACGAAAAATTCTTGTGTTGTTTACAATGACTTAAAAAAGAATGTTCCGAAACAAGTTTTCCGAATAATTTGAAAAACCAGCAAGAGAAACCGAATTAGATATCGGTTCACACCAGCGCCCTTTTGACTTGCCAAACAATAACCTTGGCCCCAAATGCAAAACTTTAGTTAATTCACGAAGACATCCCGAATAATTTTCAGTTATTTTATGGACCCAACCAGCAAGACACCACGTTGTTGTTGATTGGACGGCTTGAGTTCTTATGATCATCGAAATGTATAAGTCTACGATGTAACGGCATTGTGGAATGCCCATCGGTGCACGATTTGGTCAAATTTTCTAAACAAAAGGGCTGTAATTTGCACACAGGGATTTTTGAGGCTGGCATACATATATGGAGATAATTATTAGTGCTAGTCGGTCCATGCATTAACATTGCCCCTAAAAAAGTTGTAGGATTTATTTCGAATTTCTCCAGCGAAGTGGATGAAAATGGAGCATATATAAGGGCCACCACATGGAGCTGAAAATTTTTAACGGATTGGTTATTATTTTGCATTCACATGCCCATGTTTTGATATAGCCCACGCCACATTTTCTGTACTTTTAAGGTAAGGCTGAATTTCGAAACTATTATGGGTCCAAGTTTTTAATTGTATACAGAGGTATATCCTAACGTTTGATATGTAAATGTTCCTAGCCTAAATTTCGGACCTTAGGGTTTGAAATTCGGTATTTAATTTTCCCAGAGTGTAACACTTTACAATGACATTATCTCCATATACATGTACCGACTTTTTACAGAAATTTGGAACTAAACATGGATTCAAGTTGTATGGTATATTTTTTATTTCGGATATATTATATGCTATTTTACTATTATTTACTACTACTTAACAAATTCATAAACAAATCTATTTCAAACATATCAGACCATTTCCTGTTCTGAAAGTAAACCCTATGAAGAGTTATAATCTTCTCCATATATCCACAAGATACCACCACACAAAAACTCCCATTACACCTTAATAATACTGTTGTTGTTGTTAGAAAATATATAAATACACACACACATACAACGAACACCATCTCATACAAAGTCCAAAAGTCATGAAATTTTTGCACATTATTTCCGCATACGAAATGAAAATAAAAAATAAATAAAAACAACAACACAGCCATCAACTGGAAGGGAGAGTTCCAAAGAGAAAAAGAGAAGGGGGCCAAAAATAATAAATTACACACCTCCCAAAAAATTCAACAACAAAAACAACAATTGTTAAAAAAAAACAGTAAACCGGTTAGATTTTTTTGGGGGGTTTTATCATTTCGCTGTTTTAGGAGGAAGAAAGAGCTAAAGAAAGCATGACACGACATGATGTAAAAAAAAGATACATTCGCAGCGAAGATACACGATCACCAACAATGGAGGGGGAATGGTGTTCAGCTGAGTTCACCAATATTTTTGGTATAAAAGTCATACACAAATACACACACACATATGTGTACATGGTGTCTGTGTGTATTTTACATTATAACATAATATCCCGCATTAAGTCACAATATCAAGCAAAGAAACATGTAGACAAAGCAAAACAAGGAAAGAAAGAAAGGTTGAAACAAAACAAAAAAAGAAACTCCATCCCAAAAAATACAACCAACATTTGTAAAAGCGAAAGTGAAATTTTTGTAGCACAAGCTTGGACTGAGCGTCTGTGTCTCCATGTCCAAATGACTGTTGGTTGGTTTGTTGTATTCTCTTTTGTCATTAGGTATGCAAGAGCCGACATAGACTAGCAAAATATAATAATGCGAATAATGTCTGGTTTTGTTGTTCTTCACCGGTGTTGTTGCTGTTGTGTTTAACTGATTCATCCGTCCATCCATCCATCAATAGTTGTCCCGTGAGACAACTAGCAACAGTTTTCAATCTCGGCAAACAGATACACATAATTGAAGCTTAATGATCAAATTTAAATGCTTTTCATGTTTTAAAGAAATTTACAATAGCAACATCAAATGGTTTTAATGTCTTTGATTTTATTACTGTGGCTGGCCATAGATTAAATAGACAGACATACATATATTTTAAATATCAAAATATTTTAGGAATTATTTCGCTATAATAAGAACAAAAAACCAGAAATTATTAAACCGCACTAAAACCGTTTACAATATCCTAGAGTGTCGATATCGGCATGATTATACTTGAAAATCATACAGCGATCTTATGACTTAACTTCTTGTGACTTCTTCCTTTGATGCCACCAGAATGATAAGGGTGTGACCCAAGATAGAATTCGTGAGGCAATCAAGGACATGGTACAGCTTTTTCTCAAAAAGTGATCCTCCAATTGAAAATTTTATTTTACAAATTTGGTGGATCATTCTTCACTTCAAATTAGAAGACCTAGAGAGACTGGCTCGCAATTTTGGCATCTAGAAAACTAAGGTCATTTTAAAATTAAGTACATAAGTGCAAAAAACATCATGGTACAAGTCAAAAAATTTAACACGTCGATAGCTTCTCTTATCTATCTCCAATGTTACTATCTCAGAAACTATTCATTCAGACGACTGTAAAGCGGCTCAAATTATAGTTCCAGAAGAAACTGGTCCAAAGGAAATATTCCGCAAAAGGAATGATCGGAATGAGAGGTACGGACTCATTACTTTATACAGTTTCTTTGGCTAAGTCGTTAATTTTTGATCACGTCTAGATCTTACCGTTAGTTACCATAAAGGAATGAACCAGTTCATTTTTATGAACAAATTCACGAATGCCATATTTTTAATCATAAACAAATGCCTCCGGAGCATGTGCAACAATATGCACGATATTCTAGCTCTAGACCAAAACCAAGATAGAGCTGTTGAACCTTACGAACGTAAGAAATGGAGTACTTCTGAAGCGGTTGAATTTGCAAAATGAACTAAATCATTAATTTTAGTTCATTTGTTAATTGGCACATGTCAGTTAATCCGGTAAATGTCTCAGATGATCAAAATGAGCATAAAACAAAACGAAGTAGATGAACGAAAGAAACGAACCTATAGTTCCATTTGCAGGAATAGTTCCTTCGAACCAATTCGTCCCGGAATGACCCAACTCTACTATGCTGACCAGAGGAAGAAATAGCTCGGTGAAAAATAAGTTTAATGAATTAAATCGTGATTGACACTCGCTCCAAGTCAAAGCTCGTAAAGGTTCGGCCACCGAGCATGAATGGATATGCAAAATCTTAATATGGCATATAGAGGCATCCTTGGATATTTCTTCCACCAGCACACATTCGATATTGCAGGGCGTAAAAAGCATTTCTTTTTGGGTCCCGCACATTACGAAAATCGCTTAAAAAATGCCCGCTTCAATTGGTGCAAGGGAATTTTTAACATGTCTCGTTTGTCAAGACAAAGCACTCTTGACCGCTAAAACTTCGAGATTTATGGGCCATCCGCATGAGTGGTATATAGCAATTTTTATTCTGACTTCAGAGAAATTCCAATATCCGAACAAAAGAAGTCCAATCATTGTGCACCATAATAATGCGATTTCCCACACATCAGCTCCCAGTGTTTTTTTTTTCAAAAAATGGGAATCCGCCATACAGCTCTAATATTTCCCCCATTAACTAATTTTCACACCACAAGATTCTCTTGTAGGGTTTAAAAAAAGCTATTTTTGAGGCTTTAGTCAGAGTGGAAGTAGTGCTTCGACAATACACAATTTTATTATTAGGTCAAAAATTGATATAGTAGTCCTATGGCCATCATTTCCACTGGGGAATCAATGACACCAATCCAAGAGGTAAGTCCATATTTGATTTTGTAATTAGATATAATCTAAGGATATATAATAGGGACAAAACAGCGAAGTTTGTAAGTAGAACGACAGGCGATGACATTGACATAACCTCAAAAACATTGGCGGCTCTGAGGTCATGAATTGGAGGGTATCTGATAAATGCTCCTTTTCGAATCATAGAATGATACTTTTCCATATTCCCATTTCCAGAGAATAACAGAACCCTTACAGTAACCCTCGGAAAACAAACTGGAAACTGGCTAAAACAGTATCCGCGTTCCTTGTTCGCAAAGATCTTAGAACAGTCGAGGTGGTACTATAAGGCTAAGTCTCTCAATCAAATGATCTAGCATCCTTGAGAAATGCTGCTCAAAAACCATACACAAAGCCAGTAAGTCGAAACTTAGTACACATTGGTACGTTTATAGAGAGCACTGAAATGGGCACAAAAGTAAAATCAAGAAGGCTAAACTATAGTGAATCAATCGATGGAGTATATGAAGCGGCCAGAGTAATTTCTAAAGATCCAAAATCTATAGGTAGCATTAAGCGAATTGATGGAACATGAACAAACTCTGACACAGAGACTCTAGATCTTTCTTCATCGACCCACTTCCCAGGTTGTATAAACAGGGAACCGACATATGGACATGACCGAATCGGTATATAATTTTATTGGGATTAAAAATACGAATATACCCTTTATGTCGTTTATAACGAGTTCATTTATTTGGTCGTTACAGCGACCAATTTCTCCGATCCCTAGACTGTCGTTTTAACCGATCTCCACTGCACATTATTTACCGAGTCTGCGGTGAATATTTCGAAGTGTTGCAAAAATAATGTCAAATTGTATGTAATTCTTTACGGTAATAATGCCAATAGAGAGGACAGTGATTTGCAAAGATCTGAGGGTAGTCAAAACTATGGGGATAAGGATAACCACCATAATAAACGACTGATGAAAAGAGAACAAGTTATACACGATATCGATATCTAGAGCCATTGTAGATCATCATTATGTCAATCCTACAAGTTTATCTGATGTTATTGATGCCAACCATCTTCTCTAATATATAGGATATTCTGTCATGCAATAACAATCATTTCCGAATTGACGGAACACATTTCATTAAAACAAATCAAAAGGAAAAACCCGTTGATGCCTTTAGGCGGGAATTTTTCTTCAGATTTCCTGTGTTCAGTCAAATAACATCATCATCATCTACCATATTAATGACATTTTGGTATTAGGTTGATGATGATGATGATGACGTCTGGTGGCACTGGTATTAACGAAGCAGTAAATATCGTTTGGTTTTTTTTTCTTCTTCTTAATGATCATTGAAGACGTTGTAGTTTTTCTGTGCACTTTGTGTGCCCTGGAGTTAGGAAGTCTCGTCACGTCGTTCAGTCTGCTGGTTGAGTTACTGTTCCACACGTCCGTCCTTCGTTCGATCGTTGCTTTGTTGGGTTAGTTGGATGGCTGGCTGAGTAGTTGACTACCCGCTTTCATGTAATTTCAGTATCTGCATCACAAGATCTTTTGAAAGTTTCCGCTTTCTTATTCACTCTCACTTTCAATTTTATGCTGCTGTGATTTTTTTCTTCTTCGGGTTTCCCCTTCCCCCACCAGCAACTTCACTGGAGCAGTATTGTGCGCTTTGCGATTAGTTAATGTTACTGGAGTTTTAGTTTTTTTTTACCTTGCTGTGCCGAACTTTGACGTAAAACCGGCCTGTAATACTTAGTGTACGTGTGTGCGACTGCGCACTCAGTTTTGTCAGACTGGGAAAAGCTTTCTTTTGCAAAATATTGCGAATTTTTTTGTGGTTTTTGTTGTTGTTGTGGCCATTGTTGTTTTTATGTCATACATATTTATGTTTGCTTGTGGCCACTTTGCAAAGACGTTGCTAGTTGCTGGTGTTTTTGTTGTTGTTGTTTATGTTAAAGCAGCATATGATTACAGTATTCATGTACTTGTGCAGAATTTATGTACTAACTTGTCTAACAAACATGGATAACAGAAAAAAAACAACAAAAGAAAAAAAAACTACGACAGGCCACCGGTTGAGTAATAATAATTTTTATTAGGTTTATTTTTGTTTTGTGTTGTTGTTGTTGTTTTTAGTTGTATTACCGCCACACATGTTTGAGAACGTGTTTAATATGAAGTAATAATTGTTGACGTTTTGTTGTTTTCTTCTTCTTTCTTTCTTTTGTCATATCATTTCTTTAAGAAATGAGGATTTATGTCATTGTTTATGATGGCGTTGGCTTTGCGCGTTCTTTTTCTCCAAATGGGGTAATCTATAGCTTGGTCTTTGTTTTGTTCGGCGGGTTTTATTTTTGTCTCCGGGTGTTATGACAGGCTTTAAATTAAACAGCACGTATTGCTGTAGCTCTGTTTTGATTGAAGAACACTCAATATTGAATTAATGTTTTCTTTTTGGGGCTAAATTTGGTTTGAAATTTTAGGGGTTTAAGTGTTGTAAACATTATTTTTTGGTAAGTCCCATTACAATGAATCACATTTCAAGATATAAGATTTAGGACTTACGAAAAAAAAAAACTTTAAATTGAGAGAATGAGAAACCCGAGTTGCGCCCACTACTTTTTACTTTCCTACTTTTTTACATCGGAAATGTATGTTTCTCAAACGAATGCCAAACGGACACCTATAGGAATAGCAGAATACTTGAGATTTAGAACTACTTCTGTGCAAATTGATGTTTGTTAAATATATATCAGGGAAGGGTGTGTTAAGCTACTATTTACAAACTGTTATAAATCTACTATTTTGTTCTTTGCTTTTGATAATGATATTACAACAGGTTTATTGCGGCACTCCAGGTTAATCAGGTTGTAATAGGGTACTATTTCAACATCGGTAAACAAAAAAATATCCCAAACAACATTAGATATCTTGATTTGGTAAAAAAACAACTGATATATGGAATATGGACATACAAAGCAGTAGATACGAAGCCGCTGCCTACAAATTACTAGTAGTCTTAATAAAGCTAACATCAGGAAGGCGCAAGTGTCTGAATTTCTACTGCGTAGTGCTCAGTCCTTTACTTTTTCGTGAAAACAAACCACGCAACTTCTCTCTTTATTTTGATATTAATTTTAATCCTCTTCCAGTCCCAGTGTTACTCCTCTTCCACACGACAAGTTATTCCTATTTAACTGTCCTGCTTACCTGTCTCCAAATTTTTTATGAGTGCAGCTGATACAGGATTTGGATACAGAGGAACCAGACAAAACTTAATGAATCCCAATCATTCATTTCAGGACATACAAAAAAATATAGCCGCGATATGGAGATTCTAATCAAACGTCTTCCTATTTGTTATGACACAGCGGATCCATGTTTTTCTTAGTCTGCGATATGGAGGTTCTAGACAAACGTCTTCTTCTTTGTTGTGTCACAGCGTATCCATCTTTTTCATAGCCTGCCCTCTGATAGGTGGGACGAGACCTGGCGCCTTCCGAAATTTCCATTGGAAAGATCAGTACGGTTTGACGTACGTGTTATGTTGTTTACAGGACTTTCACGACAAGAGTTGTCCGTTGAACCTAAATCTTTGTATGGCAATGAAGTATCAAAAACTGACCAAACAAATTATGGTACACCATAATTTGTTTTTCCGAAATTTTTGGAAAAATACGAACAAATGGCAATTTCAGCAACCATACACCTATAGGTCATCCGTCCTACAGCCCTGACTTGAGCTTATTTTTTTTGAGGTCTCATTCCCGCACATAAAGAAAACAGGGGTGGTCAACGTAGTCAGAAGATGCTGTTGAAGCGATCAAAACCACGTTTTGGAGGTGTCTCAATCACAGTGGAAAAAGTTGAAGCGACAATTGGATGGAAGCGCATGATAATAGATCATAAATATTTCTATTTTGCTTATTGGACCAGAAATATATGTAATAGCTCTCTGATAATCAGAAATGCCAAAAAATGTCTACTTCGCTTGGAAAATGTGTCTAGGACCGTATTAACCTATATTGTGAGGATGTATTTTACCTACCGCCTATGAGCCAGCAAGGTGGTCCTCCTCTTCGCTTTAGGAAATGCGCCTAGAACCTTTCAAATCCCACATACACTTACATTGATAATTTTCTTGTGAAAATGTTTTTTCACTCCTCCAGAAAGGAAAAATTTGCCTTTTTCGGTCAAATTAGTTGAAAACGAGACTAGGACTTTTGAAGTGCCTAAAATATGGTCGGGACTCTATACGGGGGTTATGCCAAACAGGCTTCAATATTGAAAAATTTTTTGATACCAAATTTGCAACTTACTTTAGAAAAGGAGCAATTGACCAAATCCAAAGTAACAATATTTCGTCCATTCTTCGGCAAAACTGGACATGTGGTTAAACGGGACCTATGCCAAAACATGGACCGGATATATATTGAAAAAAAAATCAGAGAGAAGGTATTTTATCCTCCCAGAAACAGAAGGTATTTAACTTCCTGCGATAAAGTTTTTCTACCCTTCCAGAACCGAAAAAGGCAAATTGCAGCCAAGTTAGTTGAAAATGAGACTAGCACATTTGAAGTTACTAAAATATAGTGGGGACTCTATACGGGGGTTATGTCAAAACATGCTTCAAAAATGAAAAAAAAATTTCCGATACCCGATTTACGAATTACTTTAGGAAAGGGATCTTTAAACGGGATAGGAATGAATAATTTTAAAAATTAGTGGAAAACTTTCAAAATATTTAAAATGAAAAAGAACCTCTACATGGAATTTATGATGAAACTAAATTGATTTTAAAAATATCCTCGCTTAGGAAAATATACATTTTCTATGGGGATAAAATGGATAAGACAATACGAACATTTACTGCCATTTTTTGTCCACAATCGCTGAGAGATTAATTTGTGTTAATCAATTTTTTTAATTAAATTTAAAATCATCGTTTCACATAACCCAACAAACATTGTGGCCAAATATTTGCAAATACAACTTTGCATTGTATTCCAATTAACTTTCAAAGAAACCATTAATCATTAACAAATTAAAAAAAGCAAGCAAATTGCACAAAAAAAAACACAATTAAACTTAAACAAAAGAATTTTGAAAATAAAATTATAAAAAAAATAGAAACTCAAACAAAAAAAGAAACAATATAACAGAAAAAAAGTATTACCGTTTGTTTTGCAAATGAACCCCAAAAATGGAGATTTCCTGCCTGGAAAAACAAAAGAAAAAGAATTCAAAAAAAGAAGATAAGTGAACAGAAATCATTGGAGAGAAACAAAAATGTGAAAGAAACAAAAACAAATATTTTTCGGCACGCATGTTTGTTTTTGTTTAATATTTGGCAAAAAGCAAACGGACACACAAAGGAAAACAAAGAAAGAAACAAACAAAAAATAAGCAAACATAACGTCATTCAGGTTAAATGGGTTTGAACCTTTAAAAAACGATTCAGAAGATGCTGGCTAAAAAGATAATGCTTGCGGATGATGATGATGGTGGGAAAGGGTAGCGACGAGCGATTAGCAATGAGAGGCAATGATAAAACAAAGTGTTAACGAAGAATGAAAACAAAGACAAGAAATTAAAACAAAGTTTGGTTTTTGGAGACACGCACAGCACCCAAACAGATTAACTCAAACCACACAGAAAAATCTTAAACTTTTACTTTCAAAATAACACTTTCACTATAATGATTATCGGGGTGAAACAGAATGAATTTGTTGTAGCATTAAAATATATTGAGAAAATATATATATATGAGAAAATGGTAACTCCGATGATGAAGATGGCTAAAATGTGATAATTATAAAAATAGAATGGGTTCTTAAAATAAAATAAACTTCATAATAAATACAAGAAAAATTATAAATAAATCTGTTTCCTAAGTAAGCCTCTTAAAAAAGTAGTTTTTTAATTACAAATATATTATTTTAAAATATAATTTCCATACATTGAATAGTTTTTTTGGGACAAAAAATATAAGTATAAAAAGCTTCAATTGGGCTTGACAAAAAATATATACCATCTGTCAATAAAATTATACTACTGCACTTATCCTGACCGTTTTACACAATTTTGGTCCAGTGTAGAGGAGAAACTATTTTTATTAAATTTATATATTTTTAAAACGGCACAGTTACCCGAAAGAGTGGATCGATGGGCTACATATTTTTACTTGGTCTAGGTTTGATAATAATATTACGTTGTGTACAGTTTGGCTGGGACACAGCAATCCTCCAGCTTTAATCCTTTTTGAGAGGTATCAGATGGTGGGGACCCATGTTTCCCGTCTTTTTAATCAGTTTGGACACCCCATTCGCTTGACGTTGGATTTGAAAATTTTGACACTTTGCGGACCTAATTTTAAGATTTATGAAATTTACGATGTGCAAACTTTTAATTAGATTGGACACCCCATTCGCTTGACGTTGGATCTAAACATTTTCAAAATGTTGACTCATTTTGGAACCAGGTACCAGCAGGTGTGGACCGGAAAATAGTCCTATGGGCAAAGTTTCAATGAAAATTGATATTCTCTTCCATTCATATGTGATTTGCAAATTTCCAAAATGTTAGCCCTTTTTGGGGGAGGTACTATAAGGAGTGGACTGATGAGGCCCGCAGAACTTGTTCTAAGTTTAAAAAAAAAATATTAAAATGTTTGTATAAATTTGGTCACGTAGTGACGGACATTTGCAAAATGGACTCTAAAAAGGTCTAATAACAGACATTTTGATGAGGCATATTCTTGTCATAGCAAAGTGTTTTTTGGGCCTTCAAAATATGGAGGCTATGTCAAAACATGGATCATAGTTGAGCGTTTTCTAAAACTTTTGCTTGGTACTGAAAATGGGATATATCGGTCAAGGTTTTAGTATAGGCCCCATATAATCATATCATATATTTCAAGCAAATTTGAGGTAAATCGGAATAATTTGGTAGAAAATCATTCTATCAAAATTGGCCAATATGTAGCCCAAATTTCAGGGTAGCTTCCATAGAACATCACCTTTATTATTCGGTATTTTGAGGATTTTGAATGCATTTTGTATCTGAATTGGCCATCATTTTATATTATGTGTTCTCAGCGGGTTTCAAATCTTCTTATTATACATTAATTATATAGGTCCATATTCAAGGTCCTTGGACAATTTTCTTTGGTTTTATATTTTATTTTCTCCGGGCAGAGAATGGATAATGGCCATGGCATAGCACCAAAAAATGTCACGATTAATTTTAAATATTGAAAATCTCCACCTTTCAAGGTCCTTGGACAATTTTCTTTGATTTTATATTGTATTTTCTCCGGGCAGAGAATGGAGAATGACCATGGCATAGCACCAACAAATGTCACGATTAATTTTAAACATTGAAAATTTCCACCTCATGGTGGAGGGCTACTTCGAACTTCAGATTTTAGAAATTTGCAAATCGAACTTGTAAGAAACATTTTTGAAGAGCTTTAAATTGGTATCGATCAACCTGACCTATACTTTGAGATTAGTATTTTATTCCTTAAGGGGACCCCCCCCCCATTCTCGGTGTCAAAAAATTTATATAGTTTTTCGAATCTACACTAATTCAAGAATGTCTCTACAAAATTTCAAGTGAAAAACTCAAGAACTCTTGAAGATATAGTCGATTTATTGTGTCAGCATCAAGTGACGACAAGAGTGACTCTCAAACTTTAAACGAATTTTTTTCGAATCAATATGGCGGGCACGATAACTCAAAAACTAATAACCCAATCGATTTCAAATTTTGGGACGTTTCCTGTGAGTATATAGCTATCGTATGATTAACTTATTTACTTTTTTTAACTTAGTTTGAGGTCAAAAATAGGCGATTTTCCAAAAAAAAATTGAAAGTTCCGCCATTTTGTTAATTGTTGTGCGAAGTCAATAATCCTAGTTCATACGAGAGCCAGACATGTACTCTTTCCAACACCTTTGGAATTTTCGGATTCCGATGTTCCAGTGAGGAGTTATCATTCCCGCCATCAAAAATAAGGACTTTTCTTTGATCACAAAAAACAACAAAAAAAATTTTTTATAAATTATTTGTTTTCCTTTTTAAATCTTCAAATATATATCTTCAAAGTTACAAACCTTAACAAACATTTACCAGCCCATTTAAAATCTTAAAAATAAAAAATCGAGAATGGGGGGTTCCAACAAATTTCTATTTATATTTGCCTCTTAGGCCTACATTCGCCAACACGATATGTCTATGACAATGATAAAATATGGCATTATTCACATTACGAACAAGAAGTGGTCTCATTCATTTTGACATAGAGCCTGTCATTTTGGGAATTTTTCAGTGATTTCATTTCTTTCATTTCTTCTTCTTCGTAACCTTAAATGAAATTTCTGAAAAGAAAGTAAGGCCTATCTCCGACCAAATACCACACGAAATAAATATATAACAATCGTTATATATGACTGTGTGAGCGTGTATGTGTGCTAAAGAAGAATAATCAGAAAAGAGTGAGCATGAGGTTTAACATGAAATACACGGCTGCGCAGTCAAGTTTTGGAAAGACGAAAAGAATGCGAGAGAAAAAAAAACGGTTAACACATCGAAAAATTAGGTCAGTGGTTTAAAGTCAATTCACTGGGGGCCAACAAGCCAGAAAGAAACAAAAAAACACACACAAAAAAAAAAACAACAATAAATACCGAAACTGAGATTTTGTCGTTTTGTAGATTTTATTTTTTTTTTCATTTTTTAATATTATTATTTTAATTTAATGTGAAATATTCTTAAGCTTCCATTCAAGACAAGTTTTGTATATATTTTTTGTATAAATTTCTCTCTTTGGTGAATTTGATTTAAGTCATTAACTCTAATTTACATAATTTGTTTGAAATAAATTAACAAAAGTTTAATATAGTATTTTATTGTTGTTGTTAATGGTGATGTTGATGATTCTGTGCTGTTATTACTGTTACCGGTATTTTTTCTTCGTTTTATTTCTCTCGTTTATTTTCTACCTGTTTTCACTTTCATTGCCAGTATAAGAATGGTTTGAAATGAAACCATAATGGATTTTTTTTTTCGATGTGGGACTACCTTAACACAATTTATGATGGGTGTTTTAGTCACTGGGTATGTATTTTGTATAAAGAACAAATGTATTATTTGACTTTGGGGACCTATGGTAGATTTTATGCGTGTTTGATTTGATGGTAAATATTTTATAATAATTGGACCTAAACAGTAAAAATTGTCTTATTCCGATAATTGTTAATAATTTAGCAAGTAATCTTTCTATCGCTCTCATAGTACAAAAATTTCGGTGAAAGGAAAATTTGTAACAATGCAAAGAAATTCATGTCCTTCTAAACCAACACAACAGCCAATCAGAAGGTGACATTTTTCTTTACTATTTTACTCGACCAAATTTGCTTGGTGCCAAATAGGTGAACCACGTTTCTTTTTGGATTCTCTAAATTTGTTTGTAATTTTCCCTAGGATGTTTGGTATTGCAATTGGGATATATCGTTTTGATATAGCCCCCATATAACCTATCCCCCAATATTCGGTATTTTAGGGATTTTTGACAGTTTTTTAAACCGAATTGGCAATAATTGGGTATTTAGGATTCTCGTGGAATAGCACATATCCGCAGCAAAAATTAATTATAGTTTCAGGGTAGCTCCCATATAACCGTACCCCAAATATTCGGTATTTTTTGAGGGATTTTGGACACGTTTTCCAACCGAATTGGTTGTAATTTGATACTCAGTATGTAGTACATATCCCTACCAAAAATTATTAACAATGACCCAAGCTTCAGGATAGCCCCCATGAAACCGAACCCCCCATTTTGGCTGTAATTTGGTATTTAGGGTTCTCATTGAATAGCACATATCCGCAGCAAAATTATTAATATTGACCCAAGTTTCAGGGTAGCCCCCATATAACCAAACTCCCTAATATCCGCTATTATGGGGCTTTTGGACCCGATTTTCAATCAAATTGGCTGTAATTTTGGTTCTCTACCCATACCAAAAACTTTTATTATTGACCCAAGTTTCAGGTAAGCCCCAATATAAACGTACTCCCCAATAATCGGTATTATGGGGATTTTGGACACCTTTTCTAACAAACTTGGCTGTAATTTTGTATTTTGGCTACCCCTCATATGGGAATTTTTGCCACGTTTTTCTCAAATTATCTGTAATTTGGTATTTGAGTTCTCATAACTGGATCGCCACACCTTCGCACTGAAAATATTAGTATTGACCGAAGTCGGCACTTTGAGAATTTTGGACACGTTTTTCTACCCAATTGCCTGTAATTTTGGTATTTTGTGTCGAATCTTACTACCGACAAAATATCAATATTGATCTCCTTTTAAATATGGCGCCATATAAGGAAAGCCCCATTCTTAGATATTTTGAGAATTTTAAGAAGTTTTTTTCTCACGCATTTTGCGGTGTGTTCAAGGTCTCATCATAACATGACTATTCTCCAAGGAGCCCCTATTACATTTAGATATTGTAATTGTCATCCTCATGGTGGAGGGTATAAAAAATTCCGGCAGGGCCGATCTTAACATCCTTTTTACTTGTTTTCAATAGAATTGCCTGTAATTTAATATATGACAAATTGTCAATATTGGTCCAGTTCTTTCGTATTTTAGCACATTTTTATACCTATATTTACTTTCATATTTTGAGTTCTCATTGCTTAGAAAAACTTCCTACCAAAAATGATTAATATTGTCCTACGTTTCAGTGTAGATCCCATATAACGGTACCCCCACTATTCGGCTTTAATTTGATTTTTTAGGCAATCCTTGGGTGAAAAAGTTTTTTGATTATTTCTACTCTCTGAGAGATTTCAAGCCTTCACATTTGTACTAGCATGGGAATATGAAGTTCATGGGTAGTGTGTAGAATATTCAAATCGCTAGGCTAGTTTTTTTCAAATGTTCATTCATTCATTCCTGAAGACCATTTGCGATTTCTTTTTTCTTGAATTTTTTAATGACATTTTTTTATTTGTATAATTATGTTATCTTGCTGCTGTTAAAATATTCATAATTAGTTTATGTTAATATTTTTATACAAATTTATATTTGAAATGTGGTGTTAATTCTGAATACATTTGTTCAGATAGAATTTGACGTCATATTGTTTTGTTTCTGGTCATTTATTTATAAAAAAAGAAACATACTATTGTTTAAGCTTTTTTGTTAGGTGTTTATTTGTTGTTAATTTTTAGACCATGCCGTAAATAAATGTAAAAAATATAACAATTTATGTATATATGTGTGTGTGAAATAAAACTTTCACTTAATTTTTGTGTTAATTTTTTTAATTGTTAAAATTTTGAACTAAATATTTGAAAGGATAACAATTAAAGAAGTAGGTCTGTAGTTGTTTTTTTATATTTCTTGGAAAATATAAACTCAATAAGACACAATTAAAAAAAAACATTTTGCAAAAATTATATTACTATTATATTATTAAAGTTATATAATTATACTCTACAGAACTATGTTGTCAGCGTATTATAGCTTTGTGCAGCCCCAAGAGTTTGTAACGCCGCGAAATATTGGTCCTAGACCGATCGTCATATATCGAATAGCTGAGTCGATCTAGACATGTATGTCCGCCCGTCTGTGAAATTTTGCATGTAGAACCGGTTCTGCCCAATGAAGACCCCTATTGTTTTTTGGTAAAGATCGGTTAATATTTAGGGGATGAAATGAGTTTTTACATGGAGAAGGGGATCCGACCAAAGAATAAGCATGCCTGTTTTGATAAAGATCGGTCAATATTTAGAGGGTCAAATGGACCCTGACTTTTGCGTGAAAAATGACAAAATTTGTATTCTATAGCGTGAAGGACATAGACCCGAGAAGTTGATCGTATATCCAAGATGAGTCGTTGGCCTTTAAATTAATACCAATTATATTGTCGTATGTACTCGGATGTGACAGTTACACGTACATATTTACAGGTGCCACACAAGAGGGCGGAAATATGGTGCTGATCGCTTTGAAATTTTCCATGAGGGTCCAGGTATGGTCAAGAACAACGTTTATAATTTTCGGTGATGATCAGATAACAATATTGGGATGAATTCCACCAAAAACTTTTTTGTGATTTTTTCGAGTCGATCTATAGGCCACAATTGGAAGCCGAACATCACAACACAACCCACGGTGAAGGAAATCTGTACTGAATATTACAAATATTTGTTGACCTCTGGTCTACCAAGACGGTGCAAATATCGCGAAATATTGCCCAATCTCAAAATATAGAACCGCAAAAAGTTAGATTTCCATGGAAGTTGTGTAGGGTATCATATGGGCCGCCCCGTTCGACTTTAGTGCTCCGCTCACTGGTTTTTGTATATTCCCAGAAAAAAATGGAAATTAAATAAAACACAACTTTAAAATAAGCAAAGCTTATAAAGCCAGTTAGCCCAAAAAACCCCAAATTCAAAAATTCACTAACAAATCTAAAAGGTCATTACACTATCTCGACACACAATTCGTTACCATAAGAGCTAATACAGCACAATTTCATTGGCAAGTGATGAAGGTAGATAGTTAACAGACAAACAAAAAAATCTAAACTAAAACATTTTCATTCCAGCTGTTGATCGCGTGAGTTCAAATACGCTGCTGCACATTTACAATGAACTAGATTTTGTTACACCAACTACTCAATCCATCGCCCCTTACATGGCGCTGCAGAAAAAAAGCGAATCCGCAAATGCAACGAACAACAAATAATAGAGTGTAATACAAAACGTGATTAGATTTAGCCTCGTTTGATATCAAGGCTTGGAATGAAAAGGTGGCACAAAAAACGAAACAAAACAAAACTCGAAAAAAAAGAACTGAATTCGGTTCGAATTTGGTCATAAGCCTTCGCTTGTTGTGTTGCGTATGCGCACAACTAGCCTGCTGTGTGCAACAAGTGAAAATTGATTTGTGTGCCGGGTTTTGTTTCTGTTTTTGCATTGATTGCAGTTGTCGTTATTGCTGTTTTTCTTTCTTTTTTCTCTTTTTTTCCATGCACATAATGCATTATGTAACATAATAAATGTTGGAAAAAAGTGTACACAATTTTTTTTACTCTTGCACTCAACCATGACACAAAATTATTATGTGCAGATTTTCTTTATTGAATATGTGGAGAAATGGAGAAGCGGTTTTCAATCAGTTTTTGTCAAATAACTAAAATTTTTATATGTATTTTGTTTATATATTATGGTCCACATAGTGGTAGAGCCCGACTTTTTAAAATATTAGCCACAATTTTAGCCCATGACATTTCAAATGGCACCCAAATATTGCGAAAGCAACATCATCTTGACTGGCACATTCTCTCGTTACTCTTGAAAAGTTTGTCACTTTTTTTACCAAAACGTACTCAATATGGTTTTACGTACTACCATCTGTTTTACCTGTAAGTGCGATGATTATTGAATGATTTTAAGTCAGTTTTTTTATCTTTCAATGATCAAAGGAAAGCCAGGAGAAACCTTTGCGAAGCTCTTCGCGGGTTTTAAGCAGCTAATCAGTCATATTGGCCAATGTGGCTTTGTTAAGCATAATGGTAGGTACGAAGGTTTTTCCCTTGACTTTCCTTTTCATTGCAAAAACTTCGATCCTTGAACTCGACTCGAAAGAGGAAAAATAGTAACTTAAAAAATCTGTTCGCCAAAAAAATGAAATTAACTCGTGATAGTTTTTATGTGAAAAATGTTCACAAATTTTGACAAGAGTACATCCATGAACATAAATCTTTGTATTTCGAAGAATTACCACTCCACAGTAATGTTCGCAAACGAAATAGGTCGTACAAAAAGGTCATTGTGGTACAGAACTGCGTGAACTGATATGCCAAAATCGCCATGTGACATATCGTGAGATTGAGACAACCATGGGCATTTCTTCCACCAGCATACATTTAATATTGTTGTCGTATTTTTTTTTTAGATAAGACACATGTCTAAAGACGCCAATAAATTTTGCAAAAATATGATTGCAGTTCTACGAAAGATGTTTATAAATCCGTCACCGATGACAAATCATGAATCTATGAGTAGAAGCCCTAAACAAACCAGCTATCGTGTGAATTTTCAATGAACAATCAAAATCGAAGGAAAATTGTTCGTAAAATAACGAAACTCTTCGGTAGACCTGATCGTGTGGCGACGGTTCCGTTGGAGCAACCTAGAACGGTCAGTTCTATGAGGTACGCCATGATTTGTTTGCCCGAATTCTTTGGCTATCATTCGCCACGCAGCGCTTTTTTACCGATCAAAACGTAGTTAATTCGCCATGCAGCCTTCACTTGGCACCCTATGAACCGACAAAACTCTACCAATGAAGCAGTAAAGAAGTATCGGAATAAAGTTGTATCGGAATATAAAGGCGAGTATGAGGTAAACATAATCTATATTGAAGCACTCCTTCAGATATACAACCCACATTGACCCAATTTTAAATTCATTTCATATGCAGCGAATGATTTGGTTCCACATAAATTCTATATCGATTCGAAGATGATTCCCATTAGTATACTCCTACTGGCTTCATGCGCTTTAAGATTTTGGGGGTGGTAAATTTCTATAGGGGATAAAAGTCTTTGGTGGGTATATGAAAACCGCCGCATAGGTCAAAGTTCGGAGATATGCCGTGAATGTTTTCCTTTTTTATAATGAAGAATTGTCGAATTCATCCAAATCATTTGTAAAAGCATATAAGGTCAAATATTCAAAAAAAAAACCTAAAGGTGGTCAAATATTCAAAAAAAAAATCGTAGATGAAAAATCTGCTCTGAAAAGGAATGTTCTGGTGTGATGCCAAATGTCCGAACCTTGACACGGTTGAATTTAATTCGTAGATGCAATTTCGCAACAATAGTCGACATAAATACAACTTATCAAGTAAAGACATTTGTATGCCTGATGAGCCGCTTAACCAGCGGCGAAACGCGTCGCATAGTGGTGGGAATGTAGTATCTCTCTGGCTTTCCTTTTCATTGCAACTCCGATCATGTAGTCCATCTCCAACGAAACATAAGTCCGTCACTATAAGAAAAATCTGCTCTGAAAAGGAATGTTCTGGTGTGATGCCAAATGTCCGAACCTTGACACGGTTGAATTTAATTCGTAGATGCAATTTCGCAACAATAGTCGACATAAATACAACGTATCAAGTAAAGACATTTGTATGCCTGATGAGTCGCTTAACCAGCGGCAAACGCGTCGCATAGTGGTGGGAATGTAGTATCTCTCTGGCTTTCCTTTTCATTTCAACTCCGATCATGTAGTCCATCTCCAACGAGAAATTAATATAATAAATGATCAATATTGATTAAATTTTTAGAGTAACCCCCATTAACACTGTTTTCAACCTTGCTTTTCAAATCTTCCTACCAAAATTGTCCATTAAATAGCCCCCATAAAAAGTTCCGATCGATTTCAGATATTTTCAATGTCCATTTGGTTATGGAGAATAAAGATTGGAACTTCACGTCGTCTTTACTTGCTTTAATTATTCGATATATTCTTATATCATATAACTATAAAAAATAAAACGTGTAACCGATTACCCACATTTATAACATCACCAACGGCATGTTACATTGCTGATAAATGCAGTTACAAACCACAAGAAGACAACAAATACGAATAAAAGAAAAGAAACGAAAAGTGTAACACTTTCATTCATTTCTTTGACTCTTGAGTGTTACTCTGTCGGTCTGTATGTATGTATGTACGTCTGTCTTTATTTGTTATTATAATTTCTTTGTAAAATATAATCATGTTTTGGCCAAGTTATATTAACGTAAACATGTGTCTGCAAATACACACACACGCACACAATGCATTATTATGCAGTTTCTGATTTATTATTGTTGTTGTTTTGGACCAAACAACAGCAACAATGCTATAATTATTTAAGTCTACAAACAAACCCTGACAATATTGTATTTTTGCTTTTTGCACTCTTCTCTTTTTTTTCTGGCGTATTTTTTTGTTTACCACTGACAATGTTTTGAATGAAACTGAAAACGAAATTATGGTTTGCAATTACATTCCGCATTTGTAGGTAACACAGTCTCTTGATTATTACGTTATCTTTTGTTGTTGTTGAGGACTTTTGTATGCTGAACGGAATTGAATGAAAGTGATTTTAGTTTTGTTTACGGCTGTGTTTTGTATTTTTGTACGTTTTTTTTTTTCTTTGTGGGAAAATTGAAAATTACAATATTTTCACCATAAGATGTAGGGGATCTTAATTCGGATATAAGTCGATATAAAGGTCTCACTTCCTCTTAGATATTTTAGACACTTTTTCCAAATCACTTTAATTTGTCTTTCTGATTTCTTAATGAGTAAAAAAAATGTTTGCAATGTATTTTTTTTTTTTTTTGAAATATCCCCATATTTTCGGCATTTTTGATTGGCCGATGTTGCAGTTTTCAACCGAAGTGGTGGCAAGATTGAAGTCTTGAAAATTTTCAATTTTTGTTATTTGAATTTTGACCATTTTTTTTTTTTTGCTCATTTGAAAGTAATCTTTAAAGTGATTACTTATACTCTTTCGAGTCGAGCTTAATGATCTAAGTTTTGCAATGAAAAGGAAAGCCAAGAGAACAACCTACGTACCCAACATTATGCGACGCGTTTCGCCGTTGGTTAAGCGACTCATCAGGCATATTGGGATATGTGGCTCTACAAAGGCCGTATGTTGATAACTTGTATTCATTCCTATGCACATTTTCCCTCTGCTGCAGCTTTAATTTTGCATTTCGGGTTCTAGGTGGGTAAAGAACTTCCCACAAAACGTCTGATAGTTGGCTTCAAGTCGGTTCACATTTATCTATTTTTTTCTGGATTTCAATCTATAAAAGATCCTACGTTAAACATCGTACGTGTTCCAAACATTCACACATACAAATCTTCCATGTATGTATTTTTGCGCATTCCCCAATTGATCCGTGGTATGCCACTACTTGGCAAGAGACCACATAGTTTTTCACATGACTTCGTCCATTAGACATAATCACTGAAGAGGTTTGACGAGCTTATGACCAAGACATGATGGTCGGTCAGGTTTGAAAGGTTTTCTTTTGCGACTGGTTAGTGTGCCTACAACTTAGTAGTAGTTTGGACAGGTAATAGTCATTCGCCGTATATGGATACATAATATTTTGTTGCGCAATCGCAATGAAAAATAAACCAACCAAGTAACATCAAAAAAAACCAGAAAAGAAATGCAATGGAGAAAAAAAGAAATAAAAAAATGGTTACAACAAAATAAAAAAATAAAAGGAAGATATGAAAAGAAAATGCTTGCGGCAAAATGGAATTGTCATGTTGTATTACCTGGTACATTAGAGTGTTCTAAAAGAAATAGATCCCAGTAAAATTTTTAATTTAAAATCCCAGTAAAATTTTTAATTTAAAAAAAAGACGGGCGATTAAAAAAAGAAATTTTTAATTAATAATACCCTTCGAAATATTCAGCAGAGATCTCATAAGTATATATATTTTAATCCGTCCGTATATTGAAAACCAGTGAGCGGAGCAGTATAGTCGGACGGGGCCGACCATACGATACCCTACACAACTACCACGGAACTCAAATTTTATGCGGATGTTTATTCCGAGCCTGGGCAATATTTCGTGATATTTGCACCCTCTTGCCCGAGCACCTCTTCCTCACACTGACATATTTTCCGAATATTACGAGTATTCAGTACAGCTATTGTCCAGATTCCCTTTACCGTGGGTTGTGTTGTGATGATCGGCTTTCATTTGCGGTCTACAGATCGACTCGAAAATAAAACAAAAAATTAAGTTTTCGGTCCACTTCATTCCAAAATTATTATCTGATCATCACCGAAAATTATAGCCGTTGTCCTTGACCATACCTGGAACCTCATGGAACGTTTCAAAGCGATCAGCGCTATAGTTCAGCTCTCTAGAGTGATAATGGGTTACAATACGAATACGGAGATACCTGTAAATATTTAGGTGTAACTCCCACATCCGAGCACATACAACAATATAATTGGTCTTAATTTAAAGGTAAACCACTCCTCTTGGATATAATATCAACATCTCTGGTCTATGTCCTTCAGTGGTAAATATATATGATATAGAATACAAATTTTTGTCATTTTTCACACAAAAGTCCGGGTCCATTTGACCCGCTAAATATTGACCGATCTTTATCAAAACAGGCATGCATATTCTTTGACCCGATCCCCTTCTCCATGCATAATATTGAATATTAGGCTCTAAATGGAGAGAAAATCTTGCAGGGTACCTCCAACAATTACATCCACTTCAAACCGCAAATGAGGACGGTACCATTAGTAAATGTATGTTATGCCAAATCGAAGAAATATATTGACAATTTTCTGCCTAAGACCATAAACATATCGAAAATTGGGTCGGACCATCATATATAATATATTTAAAAAAATGGATCTATATCTAAACATTTTACGAAGAAATAGTCAATTTACAGCTTTATCGGTTTGCCAAGCGTGACTAGAACCGGTAACCTTCCACGAAATGGGAAGATACCGCTATATAGAAACCTCGTAAAACATGGACCTATAATAAACGATTTTCTGAAAATATGTTTTTCATCATCCAAAAACCTTGAATGTCAAATTACAATCACCATAATTTAGAAATTTCGCCTAAGGCCAAACGTGGAATATATGTGAGAGTACCAAAAAAATAGTAGTGAAATCCTAAAAACAAAATGTTAGAGATCTATATTAAATATTACGAGCTATAGGTCCTATGCAAATCGATAGATATATAGGGTCTTTGATGCACCATTTGCCTTAAATCGGACGAAAATATATATGGAAGCTATATCTAAATCTGAACAGATTTTCCCAATTTCAATGGGGTTTGTCCTTGGGCCAAACAAATGAACTGTGCCAAATTTCATCCCATTCTGATCATAAATGCGACCTGTTCTTTGTTTACAATTAAACACCAACAGACGGATGGACATGCATATATCGGCTCAGAAAGTGATTCTATGCATATTTTCAAAAGGAACCATGGGTCTATCTCGATTATTTTTGCCTGTTACAAAAATATGCACAAGGACATAATACCCTGTACCACAGTGTGATGAAGTGTATAAAAACTCTACCCCTTATAGGGACCTTGAAAAAAAAACTATTTAAAATATCCACGCCTTGTATAGGCTTTGGAAAAATTTATTTAAAAAATTCATGCCTTGTATAGGCTTTGGAAAATATTATTTTAAAAAATCCACACCAATGGAACCTACATTTAAAATGGATGAAATCCTTTTGAATTTTATAAAAACATTATTTTATTTATTTATTATTATTATTGTTTTTTTTTTTTAAATTTCGAAATTAAAATAATAAAATATTTATATATGGGACATCCTAATATAAATCATATGTTTCAAGTCAAAATGCAATACATACACATGTGTACACATAAATAAAAAAATACTTAGTACAGTGTGTGTGTCTGTTCAGCCACAATAAATCAGTGAAAGTGTAATCTGAGAGGTTGGTGTGAGTTGTTGTTGTTTTTTTTACTACAGTCGTTGTCTTCAATTAATTTTGAACCTGTTCACATTTGTACCCAATAAATGTGCTATCCACATACTATACTCACATACCGATTCTCTGATTTATTCCTGGTTTATTAGATGATTTTCAGTTGATTTTTTATGTACTTAGTTCAAAATTGATTCGTTTCATTACAATTCAATTTATTGTTGTTGCTGTTGTTGTATTAAAATGTGTTACTGTAATTTTTTAACTGCATATTGTTTTAGTTGTTGTTTTCATTTCTTTTGCTTTGGTTTTAGTGTTACGCATTTCTAATCGAATTTAAAAAAAAACTTAAAAGGAAATAATTTAAACAAAGCACGTTGAATAAAAAATAAACACGCATAGCTATTTGGTGTGAATGCGTAAAAAATTTTTGCGCCTTTTTCTTTTTACTTTATTTAAATTAATTGTTTTTATTGTTGTTATTATTAGTTATAATTTTATTTTAGTGGCGAAAATCATTTAAATATTTATAAAATCAAAATAAATATTCATAAAATTTGATTTGGAGGCAATATTTTCGTGGCAGTTAAGAATGTATGGAAACCACCACTTTTGAGACAAAAAATGTGGGAAAATTTCTCAGAATTTACAAAAGCTATACGGAAGCAAATTGATTTTATAAGCAAACTAGTTCATAGTAACAATTCTGCAAATGGAACTATGTTTTGTTTTAACAGTGATAACATCTACGTTGCAGGCAATAACCGTTATGAAGGAAAAGTACACAGGAAAACTTTAAACTGCAATTTGATTTTGAACATATATAATATGTTGTTCCGAAGCAAACTAGTTCAAAGGAACTATTCTGCAAATGGAGCTATTGGTATTAGTTCCGCACTTTCGTTCATTTTGTTCCAGCCGTTCATTTAGTTCCTCCACATCTGTAATACTCTCTCTGTTAAAACAATATAACTCAGATCAAAATAGTTAAAATAAAACTTATGAGTATTATTCTTAAATTAGAAGACGGATTATCAAATGAGTTGTTTATTTAGAAAGTGGTTTTGGTTTTTATATCAATATTGGATTTCTAGAAAAGTTTACAAAACATATTACGTTATATATGCTATCATTTTTAGGGGCACAAATAAAAATAATACCACTTAAGAATATTTTTGAAACAAATCAAACCCACTTTTAAAATAAATGACTCAAATGTTAATAATTGCTTGTCAATCCGTTTTTCATATAGCACAAGAATTGTCATGGATGGTACTGCTGAATTATTTTAATATTCAATATGCGAATCTTTAATGAAATCTAAATTGAACCAGTGAACTAGTTCACAAAAGTATCAAAGGCTTCAGGAGCCAGATGTTTCAACTCTAATTGAGTTAATTATTCATCAGGTAGTTCTTGATGATCAAGTGTTACAAACATTGGCAAAACTAACTCGGTTAAGTTCATTTGCAAACTGGTTCAATGGTTCGATTCACTGAAAAGGAGCTTTAAACTAATTCAGCCCGATGCATACAGTGGCGAAAAAAACAATAAGAACGGGTAAACTAAATTAAAGAGTATTTACTACTCCTTAAACTAAAACAAAATTAAAGAAAATCACCAGTTTCGATTAGATTTAAAAATTATCGACACTAGGTTTTAATAATAATCATTTCAATATCTGAAAGAAATTTGATTCACACAATTTTTCCGGTACTGTATATTATTCATTACAGAATTTATCTATTGTCACACTGTCCCAAAACAATTGTTCTTTATTAGAAATACCTCTTCCAAAAGTATTCAAAATGACTTCGAAAAAACGATTTAGGACCGTTGAACAAATGAACTAAATAGTGATGTAGGCAGTGAAATGTGAACTAGTTCTGTCGAAAGAATTGAAATTTTAATTCATATATAAATTGAAATTTGCAATCCTGTCGTAACCATTTTCTTCTCGGCCCAACATATTTCGACCGGATTACCCTGTATAAAATGTCGAGATAATAAAATGCTGTACACTTTGCAGAATACACAAAGTTTACTGCAGTAAGGGTACGTTATATCCAATTTAAAATATTAAATATTATTACTGATCGTGGGTCGTTCGTTTTAAAATAATTTAAGCCTTGGGCTTTACACAATTTGTGAAAGGAGAAAATCTTGTCATGAAATTAGGATCCATATTTTATAATTGACCCCATTAGCTTTAAGTATTTTGTAAGGTTGTAGTCTGATTTCTCAAGTCAGTAAAAATCCGGCTAGAAGCATTTTTACAACCACGTAACTGTAATTTAACAGTTTGGATTCTAAAGAAGTGACTCTGTCAGTGACCTGGCATAGCCACTCCCCTTTTTTACCCCCCACCATAAGATGGATTGTATATTAAATTTGTCCAAAACCTCGAAATATTCACCGGAGATCATATGAAGTATATATATTCTTCATCAGAATAAAATTCTTTATCCGTCTGTTGAAATCACGATAGAGATCGCAAAATTGAAGATAGAACTCCGAAATTTTGCACAGACATTGCTGGTACTTCGTTTGTATTGCAAATGTGATATGGGATTTGGTGTAGACCCATATAACGGTACCATATTCGGTATTTTGGACACAAAATTCAGGTTTGCCCGTATAACGGTACCCTCAATATTCGACATTTTTGGGAATTAAGCATTCTTACGGTACGACTTTTCCAACTTATGTGGCTGTTATTTAGAATTTGGTCTTTCCAGACAATGCCTCCTTGTAAAAAATGGTCAATATAAGTCAGCATTCCCACCAGTTTTTTTTTAAGATACCTGTCTTATTTTTTAGCAAAAATTGCAGCAATTTAGCAATTCTCGGAGAAAGTGAAATTGGGGGACATATATTTTATTAAAATATTTTTCACCAATATGATAGGCAAAGAGGTGTATTCCTCGTCAATGTAATTTTTTTCAATCCATCAAATCCATTGATTAAAAAATATATTAATTTTTCTTTTCTACAAAAACATGCTATATTTTTTCTATTAACAATTTTCCTCCATTAAATGTTACGTCACAAAACTCTGACCCACTAACGCATTGGCGTGCGCTTTTTACAAGCAAGACTTAACGTTTTTGCAAAAAAAATTATCTATTACATTTCATTTTATAAAATAATTACATATTTTCTTACTTTCTTCTTTTACTTGCAATGAAACCAACAACAACAACATCAATTAATATGCCATACATTACACCATATTTGCCAGGCTTTGGAGACTTTGGTTCGTAAGCCAGTTCGTTGTTAGTTTTGCTTTTTTTGGCTCAACAAAATTACGTTAGCTTTGTGGGTTTGTTGTACATTTGGCACTACACACAATTTTTCATCGCTCAAAAATGTGCATATGTGTGTGTGTTTTCTTTTTTGCAAAGAAAATATTGGTCACTTCCTTATTTTCTTTTTTAATTAGTTTGTGTTTAATAATATATGGTGTTTCATGTTCAGTTAACATTTTTTCAAAGTGAGTGTTTTTTTTTTGCATGAAAATAAAAAGCGAAAGAAAAAACTGGGTTAACGAAACTAAGTCAAAGATGGCGCGTTTTTTTTCCTACCAACCAGACTTCAAATTACTGTGATTAGTGTAGTTTAGATGATAACCACTTTCGGTGGAAAATAAAACATAAAACATCACCACACCCCGTAATAGTGGCATAAATATTATGATGCTATGTTGCTGGTTGTATGATGCCAAAAATGTAATTAAAGTGGATGCTTATTGGGGTTCCTTATATATATTTTATTATTATATAAATGGGAAATGTATTTTTTATATTAGCATATAAAATAAGGATTATATGGGAATGGCACGACAACATCACACCGCAAATATGAAGACTCATATTTTTTTGACTAAATCTGTTACCCTATCAAAAACCTTGACTTTATTCCTTTTGGTCCAAAATTCGGTAAAGTTTTATACCCTCTACCATCATGATAGAATAAGAATACATTTTTATTGCTAATTGGATGTTTGGAAATGAAAATTTGATACATCGATTCATGTCTCCCAATGCTACAATTAGGAAAATTTTTTCCCAAAAAAAAAAAAAAAAAATGTAAAATTTCATTAACGTCACAACTATTTTCCTACTTCGCTCTACTTTACCACTATTTGTATTAATTTTTTATTCTACTGCTGTTTCTGTTGCTAACAACCTTCTACTTTCCACTCACTCGATTGTGACTAGTTTTGCATTCCATTGTTTCAGACACTTTTCCGACCTTCTTGGTGTTACAAAATTCGCATATTCGTTTTCCAAATTATTTCGATATAAATGCTAAATAAAATACAAACAAGTGATGTCTTGTTATTTAATAACTTGCGATTTCTTCTTGGATAAGAAGAACGCCGATTCGACACCTCAATGATAGAATTTGTGAGATACCATATTCATTTGGTTGATTTTATTTATACTTTATAAACGCCATACATCCTGTTAAAAATCCCCTGTATAATAGAAGATGAGCTTAAAGACCGATTTTTTTCATGAGTTTGAGAATTTAGATCCGAATTTTCTATAAAGGAGCTGAAGCTCGGACTTAAAGTTTTAGTTCGTTTATAAATGAACTGAAGGTCCAACAACATCTGTTAACATCTGTTAGAACGATATAGAAGATAAAATTTTTCTATAGAAAGTCTACTGAAAGTCTGTCTTCTTCAATGGCTGAATGCCTGCTTTTTTTACAGAAGAGTGGAAGGTCAGAATTATTATAGAAAAGAACGGCTTCTCCAGACCTAAATGCGTGCACTTTCTATAAAGAAACGGACGGTCGGACTTCTTCTATAAAATAATGGAAGAGCTACATGCCGGGTTCTTCTATTCTACACAAGTGCAGAATGTCTGCTTTCTTTATAGAAGAGCTGAAGGTATGCAGGTCCAAATTGTTATAAAGATCCAAATTGTTATAAAGAAGAACTGCTCCTCCAGAACTAAATATCTGTAGCTTCTAAAGATGTGCTCAAGGTCGGACTTCTTCTATAAAATAACCAAAGGTCCGACTTCATCAATATAAGAGGTACAGGTTGGGTTATTCTATAGAATATATGATAGTCTGACTTTTCATATATAAGAGCTAAAGGTCCGACTTCATCTATAGAATAACTGAAGTTCGATTTCTTCTACACAAAAAAAGAATGGCTGCATTCTTTTTCTGTAGAAGAACCGAAAGTCTATCAAAAGAGCTGCAGGTCGGCTTCTTTTGTAGATGAGCTGAATGTCTGACTTCTTCCATAGAAAAGCTGCAGGTCTGATTCCTCTGTAGGCAGTTTTTTATAGAAGAGCAAGTCGATTTTATTTTTTTATGAAAAAGCTGAATGCGAATTTTTTTCAATGAAAAAGTGCAATGAATCCTTCTTGTATAGATCTAAAACTTAAATGTTTCTACAGACGAGCAGAAGGAAATCATTGTCTAGAGAGCAGATGGACGGAAGGAAAATACATTTTTTTTTTTATTTTTTTAAAGACATATTATTTTAGGCCAAAATGGTGATTTTTCCCCATCAAACAAATATAATAGATCATATAAGGTATTTTCTTTATTTTTTAAGGAACAAATTGAGGTTTTCTTTAATAAAAAATAAAAAAGTATTCTGAGAGAATACTCGAAGACAATATAGAAGACCATAAAAACATCCAAAAGTATATTTCTAGTAGTGAATATAGATCCGTACTAAGCATTGGTCAAAAAATAATGAACACAACATTTGTCTAAATTTAGTTATTTTTTTCAAAAAATAAATAAATAAATAAATAAAATTTGCAAAAAATGCGACGCGTCGTACAAAAAATACACAATTTTTCTTATAAGTTTTATCGAAAAAAAAACACAAGAAAAACCCTAAGTACATTTGCGAACGCTTAGACCCCGATTGATTTTAATTTTCCAAATCCTAAAAAAAATAAATAAAAAATGCAAAAAATAAATAAATTAGTTTTGCTACTCCACTTAGATTCATTTAATCAATATACAGTCGAGTCGCTTATAACGACTGTCGAAAACCGGCTAAATTGATCTCTATGATCAATATGTCATTATAAACAATATCAAATAAAGGGCAGAACTTTTCTTGGGACTTTGAATACAGTCTTCTTAATGTCCCAATATAAACAAAAGCAATGTTCCCCCAATCGATTTAATTCTGTCTTTACCATCTCCAGCATTTCTTCCAACAACTGATATCTTATCCAAGAAAACTTCCTAAATGGCATCTTATTAAGCACTAAAATGGATATAGGAAACAACAAAAGTACATATTTCCAAAAAAGAAACAAATGTGGCATACCCACACACAAACACATACTCCCTGACAATCACACAGAGCAATATGAAAATGAACCAAAAAAAAAAAAAAAACATTGCCGAAAAAGTGAAAGTTTCACGTAGTTTGTGTGAAGCACTCACAATCATATCACTCAAGCGTTGGACGACCAGCGGCAAGGCAAGTTAAGCAAACGAAACTATCCACAATCTCTCGTCGTCGTAGGTACAACTTATATTTATTTATTTATATTTTTTTTATTTTTGGGAAGGTTGCTATGCCGGCAGTACCAAAAAAAAAGACGAAAATAAATAAAACCCACAACGCTCCAAGAAGTGCTGGAACGCATGCGCAGCAGCATTATATTCCACAACAACAAAAAACAACACATTGATGGTTATTACGTCTGAGACTTACAACAACAGCGTTGTTGTTGTAATTTTTTTTTTTTTTTTTATTTTGGTCAAACGAAATTATTGTCATGTTTTCGGGCAACATAATGAAAGTAAAACTGATCCAACATGAAAGTAAATGTTGTTCTTCTGCTCTGGGTTGGCAGACAGACACCATTACTACAATATTTTTATTTTTTGTTTGGGTACTGAAATGCCGGAACAATGCGTTTTGAAAAAAAACCAGTAAGGAAAGTAGTAAAGTCGGACGGGGCCGACTATATGATACCCTTCACCACTATGGGTATATTAAACAGGACTATTAAGATGAAATTGGATGAAATAAAATATGTGATATTTATCTAAATGTGAATCTACCTAAATCTATCCATAAAGTATGTAAATCGACTTCAAACAAATATAAATAGGTCATCCGTTGGGCTATGTCTGTACTTCTACAAAACGCAACTACGTAATTCTATGCTCAATTTTGTAAGTTGTACAAAATTTGATTTCAATCTGACTAACATGAGGAGTTTGATGCCCAATTTACTTGAAATCGGGCGAAAATATATATGGAAGCTCTATCGAAATATTAGGCGATTTCAAACAAACTTGTCACAGGTTAGGTTATACTAATTTCAGAAAGTTTTGTTCCTATCAGCCTATTGGTTCCTTGGTGCATCAATTACTTAAAATCAATCTATAATAAAAGGAAGCTCTATCTAAATCTGGACCGATTTTCACGAAACAAGACAGACATCACTCTAGGCTCAATTCAGTACGTTATGCCAAATTTCGTGCAAATCGAAGGATATATAGGGACTTTGGTGCACCATTTACCTAAAATCGGGCGAAACTATATATGGGAGCTATATCTAAATCAGGACAGATTTTCACGAAACTTGGCAGACATCATTCTAGGCTCAATTCAGTACGTTATGCCAAATGTCGTGCAAATCGAAAGATATATAGGGACTTTGGTGCATCATTTACATGAAATCGGACGAAACTATATATGGAAGCTATATCTAAATCTGGACCGATTTTCTCGGAACTTGGAAGACATCACTCTACGCTTAATTCAGAACGATTTCGTGCAAATCGAAAGATATATAGGGACTTTGGGGCACCATTTAAATGAAATCGGACGAAACTATATATGGGAGGTATATCTAAATCTGAACCGATTTTATCAAAACTTTGCAGACATTACTCTAGGCTCAATTCAGTACGTTATGCCAAATTTCGTGCAAATCGAAAGATATATAGGGACTTTGGGGCACCATTTAAATGAAATCGGACGAAACTATATATGGGAGGTATATCTAAATCTGAACCGATTTTATCAAAACTTGGCAGACATCATTCTAGGCTCAATTCAGTACGTTATGCCAAATTTCGTGCAAATCGAAAGATATATAGGGACTTTGGCGCACCATTTACATGAAATCGGACGAAAGTATATATGGGAGCTATATAGAAATCTGGACCGATTTTCTTGAAACTTGGCAGACATCACTCTAGGCTCACTTCAGTACGTTATGCCAAATTTCGTGCAAATCGAAGGATATATAGGGACTTTGGTGCACCATTTACCTAAAATCGGGAGAAACTATATATGGAAGCTATATCTAAATCACGACCGATTTTCACGAAACTTGGCAGACATCATTCTAGGCTCAATTCAGTACGTTATGCCAAATTTCGTGCAAATCGAAAGATATATAGGGACTTTGGGGCACCATTTACATGAAATCGGACGAAACTATATATGGGAGCTATATCTAAATCTGAACCGATTTTCTCGAAACTTGGCAGACATCACTCTAGGCTTAATTCATTACGTTATGCCAAATTTCGTGCAAATCGAAAGATATATAGGGACTTTGGGGCACAATTTACATGAAATCGGACGAAACTATATATGGGAGCTATATCTAAATCTGAACCGATTTTCTCGAAACTTGGCAGACATCACTCTAGGCTTAATTCATTACGTTATGCCAAATTTCGTGCAAATCGAATGATATATAGGGACTTTGGTGCACCATTTACATGAAATCGGACGAAACTATATATGGGAGCTATATCTAAATCTGGACCGATTTTCACGAAACTTGGCAGACATCATTCTAGACCTAAATGATTAGGCTGTACCAAGTTTCGTGCAAATCGAAAGATATATAGGGACCGTTTACATTAAATCGGTTAAATATATATATGGGAGCTATATCTAAATCTGAACCGATTTTTCCCAATTTCAATAGGGTTCGTCCTTGGGCCAAATAAGTGACTTGTGCCAAATTTCATCCAATTCGGATCATAAATGCGACCTGTACTTTGTTTACAATTTAACATGGACAGACAGACGGACAGACGGACAGACGGACAGACGGACGGACGGACGGACGGACATGCATAAATCGACTCAGAAAGTGATTCTATGCATATTCTCAAAAGGAACCATGGGTCTATCTCGATTATTTTTGCCTGTTACAAACATATGCACAAAGACATAATACCCTGTACCACAGTGTGGTGAAGGGTATAAAAATTTGCAAATTCACAAGAAAAGAAAAGAAGTCTCTCTCTCACAAGTGAAAACTGCCAACAACAAATATTGATCGAAAATTTAGTGAGTTTTTATTTGGGTGTGTTTTTTATTATTTCGGATTATCGTAGGTTAAGTTGAAGTTCAAAACAAAATTAAAACGCTGGAAAAATCTTTTAATGATCTCCATGTTAATGTTTCGATTAATTTCCTGAGGAATGCAGACAAAGTAACTACTGAAAGGCATTCCATGATAAATAACTCTTTAAAAGTGAATGGAATTTTGATTTTAAATAAAATGGTATGCCCAGCTGAATGTCGGAAATGCCGCAAATATCAATGAATTGAAGAATTGAGCTTCTAAATCTTCAATAAAAGAGCTGAAGAGGGCATTTTCCCTAGAAAAGAAGAAATCATCTGTAGAAAATTTGAAGAAAGTATGTTCTATAGAACTTAAGAGCTGAAGTATAAAGTATATTCTATAGAAGAGTCGAATAAGAAGAGATTTTCTATAGAAGAGCTGAAGAAGAAGGAATTATCTATAGAAGATCTGTAGGAGGGAAGAGTTGAAGAAGATAGGATTCTATAGAATAAGCTGATAGGATCCTATAGAAGAGCGGATAGGATCCTATAGAAGAGCCGAAGAAGATAGGATCCTATAGAAGAGCTGAAGAAGGCATCTTCTATAGAAGAGCTGAAGAAGAAGGGATCTTGTTTAGAAGAGCTGAAGAAGGAGGGATCTTCTATAGCTAATTTTCGGGTCTTCTATAGAAGAGCTGAAGAAGAAGGGATCTTCTTTAGAAGAGCTGAAGAAGAAGGGATCTTCTTTAGAAGAGCTGAAGAAGAAGGGATCTTCTTTAGAAGAGCTGAAGAAGAAGGGATCTTCTTTAGAAGAGCTGAAGCAGGGATCTTCTATAGAAGAGCCGAAGCAGGGATCTTCTATAAAAGAGCTGAAGCAGGGATCGTCTATAGAAGAGCTGAAGCAGGGATTGTCTATAGAATAGATGAATCAGGGTCTTCTATAGAGGAACTGAATCAGGGATCTTCTAGAGTAAGAGGCCTTTTATAAAGAGCTGAAGTAGGGGCCTTCCATAGAAGATCTGAAGAAGGGCTGGAGAAGAATGGATCTTCTATGGAAGAGCTGAAGATGAGGGAAACTTCTATAGAAGAGCTAAAGAAGGTATCTTCTATAGAGCAACTTCTATAGAATAGAAGAGCTTCTTCTATAGAATATTCTTTCTAAAAAATTGGTTTTCTATAAAAGGGAGCTGAAGAGTAAAAAAACTGCTTACAAGAAAAAAAATAGTTTCCGCAGATTCGCTGCAGTAGGCGAGATTGAAATGAAAATCTATATAGATGGACATTTATTTAGACTATCTGAAAGAGAAACGAGTATCGAGTATAAAACAATTCTTCGATGATGAAATTTACTCCGATTTTTTAAAAATATTCATAATACTATAAAAAACTTGGAAACGTCAAACCCAAAATGTCACGAATTGAAATGTCAAAAATAAAATAAAAAACTTTAAACTTATCCTCCAAAAATTAACCACAAGAAATGTTAATGAAAACAAAAAACACTCACACACACATAACCCAAAAAAATGGCTCAAACATGAAATTAATGAAAAATAAAATCGAAAGTTGTTTTACTTTTTTATCTAAAGTAACAGCGTCGACGTCTACTGCGCAGCATTTGGAGAAATGTGAATTTAAAGTTTTTGTTGGTATTTTTGTTTTTTATTTTATTTTATATTTTTCGGCAGTCAAAATTGAGACAGCGAGACAAATGAACAACTAACTGATCCAATTGACAGGCAGGCAGGCAGGCAGGCAGACAAGCAAACCTGCTGTAGTTGTAATAGCCGGTCTAAAAGAAAACCCTTGACTTGGCAGCCCACTATTTTGCTCCCCACAACTTGATGGTAGGACATTGTCGATGTGACATTTATTGTCTTTATTTACGCCCATATAAATGTCATGATGAAGGTGATTGGCTATGCTCTGATAATCAGTTTGTATACTTTTGGTTTGGTTACCAGCCGCCTTCTTTGTCTCCATGAAAAGAAAATACTTTGCCACCTTTTTGGGTAGTCTAAGACTCGATTACAAATCAGCCATTCTGACGCCTGGAATCACTTTCATTTTATCGGTGCTTGGTCACTTTTATCTATTTTCTTCCAACACACACACCAAAATAAATTTTCCATGTAATTTGTCTTTGACTTTGACATCTGGACAGTGAAGGTTTTTTCGTTGCATATTTTTCCTTTTGTTGCTATTTTATTTCCTATTTGGTCATTCACTTCCCGATATTATGTATGCAGTCAAAAAAATTTTTGAAGGGTTTCCTTCGTGATTACTAGTTTGTTTATTCATCGAAATAAGAATTCGATGTGCCTATGGAATATGTGAAAAAGTTATGGGCTGGGCAAAGTGTTTAATTGACGAGAGGAAGAATGGTCTTTACAGACAAACTTTAAAGGTGAGATGAAGAGGGTAGTTGTTATTGACAGGAAGAAAAACATTACTTTAGACGAAAAGAGGGGAATGCAGTCATTATTGACGAGATGAAGAGGGTATTTATAGAAGAGCTGGGGGAGTGATAAGCTGAGGGGAGCCTTCTTAAACGATTTGAAGGGAGTTTTATAGACGAACTGAAGGAATTCTTTATAGGCGAAGGAGGAATTCTTTATAGGCGAAGGAGGAATTCTTTATAGGCGAAGGAGAGAGACTTGAGGTGAGTCTTTATAGACATTTTGTCTCTAAAGACTCATCTATTAAGACTCCCTTGGAGCTCAAGGGCATCTTTATAGACAAGCTGAAGAGAGTATTTATTGACGAGCTGAAATCCAGTGGTTTTGTATATTAATAAAAATAAATCGGCAGTCTTCATAGACTAGCTGAAAGGCGTCTTTATAGACCAGCTGAAGGTCATATTCATTGTTGAGCTGTAGGTCGTCTTTATAGACGAATTGAAGGGTACCTTTAAAGGGGAGCTGAAGAGCATCTTTATGGACGACCTAAAGGGTGTCTTTATAGATGAAATTAATGGAGTCTTTATGTATTTGCTGAAGGCCGTCTTTATAGACGTTGTGATAAGCGTCATTATAGACATTCTTAAAAGTCCATAGATGATATAAAGGCAGGTTTGATGAACGAAGTCTTTATAAAAACCGAATGAGGAAGTACATTCGAGGGCTGTTACCTATATTGCTGCCTAAATTAGTTACTTTACATTTCCTTTGGAAATTTTAACATTTCTCAGCAAAGACGCACTCAGAATGGTTTGACGTACGAATATGTGTTGTGTTCTTTAAAGTGATGAGGAAAAATCAATTAGTCGAAGAATTTCATTTCTGAAAATTCTACAACAATACAGTTTCTGATGAAAGAAGCCTTTATAGAAAATCCAAATGAGTAAGTACGCTCAAGGGCTACAGTCTATATTTCTAGCATAGGCTGCTGCCTAAATGTTGCCAGAAACCATCTGACATTACCCTTGGAACGTTTGACAATTCTCAGCAAAAACGTACTCAGTATACTTTGGCGTACGAACATGTGTTGTGTTGTTTGCTTGAAGTGACATGGAAAAACAATTTATCGAAACATGGAATTGATGCGTGAACACTTTGATCGACGTTGAAGAGAATATATCGATCAACTAGAATCTTTGTTCAAAACTAAGTCGCCAAAAGACGAATTTCCTTAGATAGTATGATGAACACAATATTTATAAAAACCGAATGAGGAAGTACATTCGAGGAAAGCTTGACATATGTTAGGGATACGTACTCAATATGATTTGGCGTACGAACATGTGTTGTGTTGTTTAAAGTGACATGGAAAATCAATTTATCGAAAAATGGAATTAACCCATTAACTTTGTAACACTTTGATCGACGTCGAAGAGAGTACATCGAATCTTTGTTCAAAACTGGCTCCCTGAAAGACGAAGGTCGAGAGCATAAAAGGCGTATGAACCCCAAAAAAAAAAAAAAAAAATCCAACAATCGACCATGTGAGTCAAATCGAAGATGATCCAATCCTACGAAAGTTCTTTATGAATGAAAATGGCCGATTCTGAGTGATACTGCACTGGAGAAATAGGGGTTCTCTTTTTATGGTAGCCTATAGGAGCTTTGTCAATATAGACCAACTTACCGACCCGAAACAAAGCAGCGTGTTGGACTTAGAATATGAGTCAAATCTAATTTATTCCGCAAAAATGGTTGTGGGGCAACTGTTCCGATTGCACACCTTAGAACGATTGCACACCAAATGAAGAAAGTCTTGTCCATTCATTAAGTCTATGGAAGCTTCGTCTATATAGAAGCACTTGCGGGATCGAACCAAAACTGCAACCGACCGTGTGGGCCTTCGAAGAATGGTTCCTAATTTTTTTAGCAAAAATGGTCATGGAAGAACGGTCCAATCTAAGTAGTACACCTCAGTTCAAGAGAAGTCCATTGGAGCCTTGTGTATATTATCGAACACAGGAAAGTCTTGCCAATATGGGCCAAATGAAGGATGAAAGAGATCATTCTCCATACATAAAAACTTTGGAAGTTCTTTCTATATAAAATATTATTACTTCAATACCTTTGATATAAATATTGTCATTCGAGATATCACCATTTATTTAAATATTTGTCAATATTATCGAACACACGAACTAGTCTTGCCAATATAGGGCAAATGAAGGAATTTGATTTTATATAGAGACACATCGAAGAGCTCAATCTCCATATATAAAACTGTGGAAGTCCTTTCTATACAAGATACGCTAACCACGGCATTTTACTCGAATAAGTTTAATAGAAATATTAATACCGTCATTCGAGATATCACCAAATATATGATCAGAATTTCAATTCCACTTTGAACACAAATTTCCAGGTTACGGTACAGTTTATATCGAATGCAATATTTTGAAGAAGTTAACTTACAATTATTTTAAAATTAATTATTTTACAGGTTTATATTATTATTTAAATGACAGGATCTATATAAACAATTTTCAATTTATTGGCTAAATTAAAAAAAAAGAAAAAAATAGTTTTTTGTTTCCATA
>NW_026886643.1:0-8004 GCF_032173495.1 Musca vetustissima | reverse complement strand
ATGGAATTCTGTATCTTGTTGAAAAATGTGGAAACAAAATAAATAATTTCAAAAAAAAAAAAACTCCATAAACGATTTTAATGAATAAACATTTAAAGTTTTGTACACATTTCTTTTTGTTTGGTAAATTCTACCAAAAAACAAAACAAACCAACAACTACAACAAAAAAAATTTTCGTCAAGTTGATATTTTCATTTCCTTCCGTCCATAGTATTAACAAAACTTGTGTCACTTAGAGTTCAGTACAACCTATAGTGTTTAATACCTTACACCACACTATGTAAAGGGCACTATGCCTTTGTGCATAGGTTTGTAACAAACGAAATGAATCGATATACACCCTTAAATACTTCTGAGGATATATCTAGAATTACTTTCTGATTACATTTCTGTATGGTATAACGAGTGGTTTTAATTAGGGCTGAAGTAAGCTCAGTCGCTGCCAGGGTCAACCTAAGGACCCACAAACCTTAAGTAAAAAACACGAGTGATTATAATTTCAATCTTTATTATAATACTCTGATGTTTACAATATGAATAATAGTTTGGATGTGAGATAAGCTTATATGTTGGAATCTTCTAATCGGTAATGGTAGCTGGGTATGGAGGTCGGATCGTGTATAGCCGGCTGGTTACAGTCGACTCGGGGGTGGTTAAGTAATGTCGGTTCGTAACTAATCAGCTGGTTGGTATTCGGTTGTTGTGGTTAGCTCGAAAGTGTACGGCTGATTACAGTCGGCTCGAAGATACTCGGCTAGCTGCTGTCGGTACGTTGGAGATCGGCTGGCTACCGTTGGCTCGAAGATACTCGGCTGGCTACAGTCGGCTCGTTGAAGATCGGCTAGCTGATGTCAGCTACAGTCGGGTCGTTGGTGATCGGCAGGATACAGTCGTCTAGCTGATGTCGGCTCGTTGGTGATCGGCTGGCTACAGTCGGCTCGAAGATACTCGGCTAGCTGATGTCGGCTCGTTGGTGATCGGCAGGATACAGTCGGCTCGAAGATACTCGGCTAGCTGATGTTGGCTCGTTGAAGATCGGCTGGCTACCGTCGGCTCGTTGGTGATCGCCAGGATACAGTCGGCTCGTTGTTAGTCGGTGGTTCGGGGTTTTCAGGGTTCGGTTAGTAGTTAGTGGTTATTAGTGTGGAGCAAGCTATGAGCGTGGAGCTGGCTATGAGCGAGGAGCTTGCAAAGAGCGAGGAGCTGGCTAGGAGCGGGGAGCTGGTTATAAGCGAGGATCTGGCTAAGAGCGGGGAGCTGGCTATCAGCGAGGCCGAACCGTCGTTAACATTCACCAGTATACGAGACTGCGGACAAGCCACACATCTTCGTGACTCGTAGTTCGTTAACGTTCGAGGTCGACCACTTCGGTATGGAAAAGTGAAACATATATCCGTATGGTACTATGAAGTGAATGAGAATTATTGTGTACTTCAAGGAAATTCTCTGTCGTTTAATGCAATGAAGTTGAAGAACGCAGGTAATCATACCGGCTTAGGTTTAGAGTGAGACGTTTTTCACTACTAAATATTGAGGTGGGTTGGCATTAACTTGGGTCGTGCATAATGTATGGAACGGTCACGTTACAATGGTCATCCGAATAAAATGGAATTTCATTTCGTTCGCTAAAGGACTATTGACATTTTCCCAGATCGGTTCAGATTTGCTTGTAGATTTAAAACCGAATTGAATCAGGGATGATGTGCATTACAGTTCGTTGAAATCACTATAGAATTAGGCTTCCAATTGACCGCTTCCTAACGTGAAGTAAAATGTTTACTGAACTCGCCCCTCATTGTTATTTGTTGAAACCACATGTCATGCAACTCATGCTCTTGTAATTTGGACCAATAAAAATTGCAAGTCGGTAGCGCTCAACATTTACAGTTTACACTTTAAAATTCGCAGCTTATTTCAAGAAGTACAGTCCAGCCCATAAACCGCACCCAACTATCACCTTTTCTGCATATATTGGTAGATATTCAGGCTAATGTTCACTATACAATTATTTACGTACACTTTGAGCAAACAAAGGCCTTTGTCACTGAACGAAATTTTCGAAAACGCGAATCTTCGGCTAAAGTTCCGAGAGTTCATTAAGCATTGCAATGTGGTAAGTCGTCCGGCACAATCTTAGTCTATGGCATAATATGGACTGGATCAAATAAATGTTTTCTAATGATCAGTAGTTTTATGTTTTGGTTTGTCATATTCCACATTGGGAATATTTAACAGATGAATCCTTACATGAAATTGGATCCATAAACATGTCATTCTGCAACACATACTAAATTGTTCATTTGGTCAGATATATAGTTGCTTCTTACAATATATATATATATATATATATCGAAATCTAAACCGATTTAAATTATTCGTGGTGCATCATGTAATTAAAGTCGTGAGAGAACATATTTAGGAGCTCTATCCAAATTTCCAAAATTTAGGTTATACTAACTTCAGCAAAATAGTGCAAAATATTGTGCGAATCGGCCTACCTTTGGGTCTTTGGTTAACCATTTACATAAAATCGGACCAAGCTATATCCAAATCTGAACCGATTCTTACAATACTTAGCACGCGGTACGCTATAGTAAAATTCAGTACAATGTGCAAAATGTTATAGGAAACGGGCACAAAATGTTCGAGCACCTTTTACTTAAAATCTGGCGAAACTATATATATAGGAGCTATATCTAAATCCAAACCGATTTCAACTTAACTTGCCACACGTTATGTTATAGTAACTACAGTACGTAGTGGAAAATTTTGTGCCGATTGGAAGAACATTGGCGAAGAAAATAAATATGGGAGCTTTATCTAAATCTGTACCGATTTTCAGGAAACTTAACACACATCACTGTACCAAATTTCGCTCAAATCGACAGCTATATAGGGACTTTGGTACACCATTTATATTAAATCGGACGAAAATATATATGGAAGCTTTATCTAAATCTGGACCGATTTTCAGGAAACTTAACACACATCATTCTAGACCTAATTCATTACGCTATGCCGAATTTTATGCAAGTCGAAAGATATATAGGGACTTTGGTACACCATTTATATTAAATCGGACGAAAATATATATGAAAGCTATATCTAAATCTGGACCGATTTTTACGATATTTAATATACACCATTTAAGACCTTATTCATTACGATATGCTAAATTTCGTGCAAATCGGAGGATATATGGGGACTTTGGTACACCATTTACATTAAATCGGACGAAAATATATATGGGAGCTATATATAAATATGGAACGATTTTCACGAAATTTAATATACATCATTTTAGACCTAATTCATTACGATATGCTAAATTTCGTGCAAATCGAAAGATATAGGAATTTGTTACACCATTTACATTAAATCGAACGAAATTATATATGGGAGCTACATATAAATCTGGACCGATTTTCAGGAAACTTAACACACATCATTCTTCAGCTAATTCAGTATGGTGTACCAAATTTCGTGCTAATCGAAGGATATATAGGGACGTTAGTGCACCATTTACCTAAAATCGGATGAAAATATATATATGGTAGCTATATCTAAATCTGAACCGATATTCACGAAATTTAAAACACATCGTTCTAGAACTAATTCAATACGCTGTACCAATTTTCGTGCAAATTGAGAGATATATAGGGACTTTGGTGCACCATTTACATTAAATCGGACGAAAATATATATGGGAGCTATATCTAAATCTGGACCGATTTTTCCCAATTTCAATAGTGTTCGTCCTTGGGCCAAATAAGTGAACTGTGCCAAATTTCATCCAAATCGGATCACAAATGCAACTTGTACTTTGTTAAAAAATACATGGACGGACGGACGGACATGCGTAAATCGAAAGTGATTCTATGCATATTCTCAAAAGGAACCATGTGTCTATCTCGATTCCTTTTGCCTGTTACAAACATATGCATAAAGACATAATACCCTGTACCACAGTTTGGTGAAGGGTATAAAAACGCTATCCTAAATTTTAGCATGTAGTTTGGTAAGTTAGGTCCTAATTAGTTATCAAATCGTCTTGCTAAAAATTGTCAATATTGGTCCAATTTTTTGGGTAACTTCCTATATTACAAATATATATACGACATTTTGAGGATTTTGAACACATTTTATATTATAAGCCAGAGTAGTAGCTATTGCTCTCCAAATTTTGGAATTTTGGTTTCTTATGAATCCATATTTAATTGCCAAAACAGAACTAAGGCGTAGATTTTTATAATATTTCTTTCAGAGGGCTATCTAAGGCGTATTTTTTTTATAATTTTTTCAAAAGGCTATCTATGGCGACTTTTTAATATATTTTTCTGAGGGCCATTCAAGGCGTATTTTTTTGGTTAAATTTTTTAGAACCATTCAAGGCGTAAATGTTTGAAGTAATTTTTGCTGAGGACCATTCCAAGAGTAGATTTTTAATATATATATATATATATATATATATATATGCATAGTTTGTAACGCGTTACTATAAGATTTTAGTGCATCTCTTGTATATACCCAACGTAGTGTAGGGTATCATTTTGTCTGTCTCTTCAAACGTTTGTTCTTTTCTCACATGAATTTTGCTGCATTCACTAACTAAGTACAAATCCACACCAGCATAAACAAATGCATATGTACCCTGAGAACTGTGCATATATATGAATGCATTTGTAAGCAAGTTGGGTTCATGCTTATATTTTTAATGACACGCGTGTCTGTTTAACCACAAACATATACAACAAAATGCAAGGAATATGTGAAAAAAGCAAATCGTTAGCTAAAATCCAAAAGGTGTAACTAACAAAAGCATAATTGTGTAGGAGAAGCAAAAAACAGTTTTGAATGAAAACTATAAACATGTCATGTGCAATGAAAAAGTATGCCATATATATATATATAATATATATATTTTTTTTTAACAAATTTAGTTATTTCGTTTAATGGCAGTCATAACAATTATGGAAAAATTTGAATTTTTTGTAAGTTACGCCTTTTTGCAGTTATCAAATAAACCCACTTGTAGTTACGTCTTTTTGTTTTTTGTTAATAGAAGCTCCTTTTTGACCGCAGACGTGTAAAACATTGTCAACACATGTAGTTTATTGACATTCACAGTATTCATTCAAAAAGTCAATTTTCAATTTTTTGTTAGTTACGCCTTTTTGCATTTTTGGTGACGAAATGTTGTTGAAACCAAACAACGAGAATGAGCAAAGAACTAACGAATGATAAAAGCAAACTTTACAGTAATTTACACATGACTTAAAAGGCCCTGAATACGGCATATTTTCATTAAATTTTACAATATTTATTTTCTATATCCCATAATTATGTGTGGACATTTTCATGACGATCTACCGATTTCTGTGTCAGTATAATTATTTCAGTAGGACATATATCAGTACGGCTCAGTACGACTTTACCAGTTTAGGTATATATATATATATATATATATATATACCTAAACTGGTAAAGTCGTACTGAGCCGACTATATGACACCCTTCACCTTTTTGAATATATTCTACATTAACATCCTAAAAATTTCTTCGGGGGATCATTGACATAAAATTGAGCGAATTTAAACATGTAATATTTATCAATAAGTAAACCGACTAACATGTGTATGGCCTTTCTACAACCTATGCTAAATTTCATTTCATTCTGGCGGATTTAGAGTCGTTGGGGAAATTTTTGTGTAAATCGATTTATTGCAAACTGTTCAAAATTGAATCTCAATCAGACACCCTATCGAAATATATATGCATGTCTGCATCTGCACCAATTTCAAATAAAACCAGTAAGGAGTTTCTTCGCTTTACCTTCACCACTTGGGGTATATACGAAAGATGTTAATATCTACAAAATCCTGCAGATAGAACAGCCATAGAATCTTTAGAGGACCTTGAGATGCTATCTAGATAGATATTTTAACCAATTGAAAAAATCATACACATTACCAATTCTGAAATCGATGAAAAATTGCTTGTCACACGGGCAGACTTGGATTCTTTGGTGTATTATTTGTATGAAATTGAGTAAAATTATGTATGGGAACTATATATAAACACATGGACATAATTGAGAAACCGTTGTATACACCATATATATATAAGACCTATATCGATATCGAACCGATTTCAACAAACCTTATCACACATCATTTTACTCCGTGCAAAATTTTGTCCCAATCGGAAAAATATTGGGAGTTTGGTGCATCATTCACATAAAATCGGATGAAACTATATATCTAAATCTGATATATTTAAATTTGACCCCATATATCTAAATCTGACCCCATTCAAATAAAACTTAGCGAACATAAGTATGGACCTGATTCAGTGCGCTATGCATGGGTCTATCTCGTTTCCTTTTGCCGGTTACAAACATATGCACAAATACATAGAGTAACATCGGGTAATGTGTGGAGTTTTGTTGGAATCGGTTCAGATTTAGATATAGCTCCCATATATATAGTCGTCCGATTTTTTGATGAATGATACACCAAACTCCCAATATTTAGGTCCAGACTGGCGTATGCGAAGTTTAGTTAAAATCGGTTCAGATTTAGATATAGCTCTCATATATTGTTTCTTCCGATTTTTCCGATTTTTTGTGAATGATACACCAAATTTCCAAAATTTGTCCGATTGGGACAAAATTTTGCACAGATCTATACTGATGACTCCGAAGTTTTTTTTAAATCGGTTCAGATTTAGATATAGCTCCTATATAGTTTCGTCCGATTTTTTGTAAATGACACACCAAACTCCCAATATTTGGCTTATTGGCCCCGTCCGACTTTTGAACTTTCCTTACTGGTTTTGGTATTGTGGGCGTAACAGCGGTAAAAATAACCAGTAAGGAAAGTAGTAAAGTCGGACGGGGCCGACTATATGATACCCTTCACCACTATGGGTATATTAAACAGGACTATTATCATGAAATTGGATGAAATAAAATATGTGATATTTATCTAAATGTAAAACGACATAGATCTATCCATAAACATGTCATTCGTTTGTTACAATGGAACAAAAGTATGTAAATCGACTTCAAACAAATATCAATAGGACATCCGTTGGGATAGGTCTGTACTTCTAGAAAACCCAACTACGTCATTCTATGCTCAATTTTGTACGTTGTGCAAAATTTGATTTCTATCTAACAAATATTAGGAGTTTGAAGCACAATTTGCTTATATATGGATGCTATATCCAAATATGTACCGATTTCAACGAAACTTAGGTTATACTAATTTCAGTACGTTTTGTTCCTATCAGCCACATATTGGTTCCTTGGTGCGTCAATTACTTAAAATCAATCTATAATATAAGGGAGCTATATCTAAACCTCAACTGATTTTCACCAAACTTGGCACACATTATTCTGGATTAAACTCAAAACGCTATGCAACATAAGAACTTGATACATTATTTAGATTAAATCGGACGAAAATATACATATATATCTAGATCTGATTCGATTTTCACGAAACTCAGTACACATCATTCAAGCATCAATTCAGAACGCTATGCCAAATTTTGTGCAAATCGAAGGATACATGTGGTGCACCCTTTACATGAAATCGGACGAAAATATATATGGGAGCTATATTTAAGTCTTGGTCGATTTTCACGAAACTTGGCCCAAATCGAAAGATATATGGGACTTTGGTGAACCATTTACATGAAATCGGACGAAACTATATATGTGAGCTATATCTAAATCTGGATCAATTTTCACGAAACTTGGCAGACATCACTCTATGCTCAATTCAGTACGTTATGCCAAATTTCGTGCAAATCGAATGATATATAGGGACTTTGGTGCACAATTTACATGAAATCGGACGAAACTATATATGGGAGCTATATCTAAATCTGGACCGATTTTCATGAAACTTGGCAGCCATCACTCAAGGCTCAATTCAGTACGTTATGCCAAATTTCGTGAAATCGAAAAGATATATAGGGACTTTGGTGCCCAATTT
>NW_026886642.1:0-8067 GCF_032173495.1 Musca vetustissima | reverse complement strand
TAAATGTGACCCTCTCTCCCCTATATATATTATCGAAATTATAATAGTGAAATACTAACTATGGAATGCATTGTAAAGTTATTAAATATGTCAATATCTTAATAAAAAACTATACCACTCTAAATTTTCTGATCGTACGTTGTTTATGCTTAGAAAAAAAATTATGTGTGGAAGCTGTATGTAAATCTTTTACCTAACTGAGAAATTGTGGCATACACCATTTAGTATGCTGCAGCACAGTGCCCTGTCCAAAATATTATCTCGATCAGAGAAAAGTTTATTATTTGGTGCACAATTTGCATGAATTTAGGCGAAAATATAAGGGTCTTATATCTATATCTGAATATATTTTACAATATCCAATACACGTTATTCTAGGTTCAATTTGGTACGTTATACACCAATTCGTCCCAAACGGACAAACTTTAGTTTTTTGGTGCATCATTTAGATGAAATAAACCTGAACCAATTTCAATCCAATACGCTATGTAATATGTCATGTAAAGCGAACAAACATAGGCTCCTCGGTGCACCATTTGCAAATATCGAAACAATGGAAGCTGTATCTAAATGTGAAACGATCGGACAAATATTGGATGCACCATTTACACTAAATTGGACAAAAATGAATATGGGAGCTATAGCTAAATCTGAACAGATTTCACATGCGTCACCTGCCCCAATTTCAATACGCTGTGCAAAATTTTTCTCTCAATCTGGCAAACCTTCGTGCACCATTGACTTTGAATGGGACGAAACTATATATGGGACCTTTACAAAATCAGAACCAATTCCAACGAATCTTCACAGACGTCAACCTATATTAATTTCCGTAAGCAGTTCAAAATTTTGACTCTATCGGACGAACCTTGGCAGTTGGTGCATCATTTACATTAAATAGTACGAAACTATATATGAGAGCTATATCTCAATCTGAACCGATTTTGCGTCCATCATTCTAGACTAATGTCAGTACGCTATGCCGATTTTCGTGCAAATCGAAAGAAACTTAGGGACTTTGGTGCACCATTTATATAAAATCTTACCAACGTATATATGGGGGCTATATCTAAATCTGAATAAATTTCGTCTAATAGAAATATGGTTCGTCCTGAACTTTTCCTAACTGGTTAAACATCCGAATTTTAATGAAGGTTTTTTGTTCAACCGAAATATATTATTATTTTAACCATATCTTTAGTAAGTCTTCATTATTTTCATAAATCAAAATTTTAGCTAAACATAGGTGTGCGTTTTGTTTTTTTTTTCTGCAACAACAAAAAATAACTGTATTTAATTTATATAATCATAACTTTTGTACAAATAATATTTTGCTAATATTTATGCAACCTGCCATGTACTCACTCGTAAACAAAAAGTAAACAAAACTAAGCAAAGTAAACAAAAATGTTTATATTAATTAAAATCAAATATGAGATGTTTTCATTATGCCTTTAGTATATTTAGTAATGATAAACTTCTCTACTTCTTGTGTAAACATATTTTGTTTCGTTATTAAAACTACCAAAAATAATACATATTCAAATTGAAATAATTACCAGAAAAAATATTCAAGATAAAAAAAGAAACTTTTTCATTTTTAATGAGTTGTCAAATCCAATATCAAGGCAAATTTGGAAAGACTATATTTTGAAGACAGAGATTATATAAATAAACAAAAGTATTGTTATAACGAAAATGTGTGTATGTGAAAATTATTATATAAATATTTATAATGCTACTGTGCATGCACATGTAACTGTATTTTTAAAAGAATACTTATAAAATTTAGGCATACCAGATACCAGCAATCATCCACACAATTAGTTAGGCCAAATATTTGATCTTCAGTCTATATCTGTCCAGTCATAGGTCCGATTGATATTGTATATATTTTTCGTTCGATTTGATCTAAATGATGCGCCAATAATGTTAAGAAACTTTGCATCAATTCCACAATTTTTTAATGATTTGCAAACATTTGTAGCATTTTTAAATCAAAATAACTACGAAAACAAATTAACATTTGTTTTCGCTTTCATTACTATGCCAATATTTATACGTGTGTGTATATCAAATAAAAGATTTCATTTCTTGCAAATAAATAAATTTTTAGTGGCTGTATTTTATGACCTTGTATATGCATTGGCCATAACAACAAATGTTTCACTCAGTTCATTTGCAAAATTTTAAAGTCCAAAGTTTTTATTGCAAACATGGCCATTCTTTCTACATTCTACATGAATTCACATAGCCATCCGCCCATGCACAATGTGACGTATACGTAATAATATTTTATATTTATATTCAGGCATTACGTATACAACCAATTGGACATGGACAATACCACGACCGACAGCAGCAGCACCAGTACTGCCAACCCAATACCAGCACACCAATAACCACTATAGAACGAAGACTTATTGTACCATTATTCTCGCTCACTCCGCTCGATACGGTAATGGCACGCATAAATTTCGCACAAAAAAATGTGTGTATGGACATGTGTGTGTGTGTAAAGGTATATACCGGAAGTTTTATGCCTGCATGTGGGAGCATTTACAAATTACGAACATTTACAATACAATCTTCACTTGATAAAATTAACTTTTATGTAAGTTGTGAAATTTTGCAATGGGTGGGGGTTGCTATGCGGGAAGGAGGTGGATTGATATGTTGCAGTGCAAAATAGAAGGTCTACATTTATCGCAAACACAAATATAAGTAACATTAATATGTCCATATGGTGGTAATAATTTTTATTGTTATTCCTTCGTTGTAGTACAAAAGTTTTCTTTGCCGTTCCAGCGAACGGGACAGTCGGTGTATATTAAAATGTATTTTGGAAAAATGGTATTAACATTTCATAAAAATACATTCGTAAAAAAGCGATAATACCACTGTTTAGATCAGAGGAGCTCCGCCGATGGGTACGCCAAATGCGACGAGCAGTGGACCGTAGGGGAGGGGTGTAGTGAGACCGTGAAAATAGAGAATAGAATAAAAACACACGAGTTTCTTAATAATAATTCAATGCTTTATTAGGTTGGTTGGTCGGTGGTAACAATATTACCTTTCTAGGCACAACGATATGTTCTCGCAACGATATGCGTAGTTGTCTGTCCGACTGACAGGTTGATACTCCTTGATGCTTAAAGGAGGCGGCAAAACAAGTGACAAGTAATTACTCGTTAAAATGTCAACGGCGCTAAACCAAGGTTGCAATAAACCGTAGCGCGAGTTATGATACAAAATACTTGTATCAAACCTGTTCCATAATCTTAATTTATTTTAAACATCATTCACTCTAAATCTATTTTTAGCTATCCTCAATGTTCTTTTCACCTAGTTTTAATCACAAATTTCCTTTCATTATCCATAATTTTATTTTGTTATCCATAATTCCTTAATGTAATTAATTTATCTCAATTCTCTTTTAAATCATATTCTTTAGTTTTAGTACTAATTTACTGTTAACTTCTAATATATTTTGATGTTTTCTAGTTATACCCTACACAACTATGTTGTCAGGGTATTATAGCTTTGTGCAGCCCCAAATGTTTGTAACGCCGCGAAATATTGGTACTAGACCCACCTTTAAGTATACCGATCGTCATATCTCGACTAACTGAGTCGATCTAGACATGTGTGTCCGTCCGTCCGTCTGTCCATTATAATTTGTAAACACGATACAGGCCACAGTTATGGACCAATCTTCACGAAATTTTGCATCTAGGATGGGTTCTGGCCAATGAAGACCCCTATTGTTTTTGGAAAAGATCGGTTAATATTTAGGGGATGAAATGGACCAAATACTAAATTTTTGTCGGTTTTTCTGGTCGCTCCAGAGGCCGCAATAGTGGCTCGAACATCGTGAAATTTTCAATGGAGAAGGGGATCAGACCAAAGAATAAGCATGCCTGTTTGCATAAAGATCGGTCAATATTTAGCGGGTCAAATGGACCCTGACTTTTGTGTGAAAAATGACAAAATTTGTATTCTATAGCGTATATATTTACCCCTTAAGGCCATTGACCCGAGAAGTTTATATTGTATCCAAGAGGAGTGGTTGACCTTTAAATTAATACCAATTATATTGTTGTATGTGCTCGGATGTGGGAGTTACACCTAAATATTTACAGGTATCTCCGTATTCGTATATTATTTAGTAACCCATTATCACTCTAGAGACCGGAACTATAGCGCTGATCGCTTTGAAGTGTTCCATGAGGTTCCAGTTATGGTCAAGGACAACGCCTATAATTTTCGGTGATGATCAGATAATAATTTTGGAATGAAGTGGACCGAAAACTTAATTTTTTGTGTTATTCTCGAGTCGATCTATAGACTACAAATGAAAGCCGAACATCACAACACAACCCACGGTGAAGGGAATCTGGACAATAGCTCTACTGAATACTCGTAATATTCGGAAAATATGTCAGTGTGAGGAAGAGGTGCTGTTTACCTCTTATCGGACAAGAGGTTAAAAATATCACGATATATTGCCCAGGCTCGGAATAAACATCCGGAGAAAATTTGAGTTCCGTGTTAGTTGTGTAGGGTATCGTATGGTCGGCCGCGTCCGACTATACTGCTCCGCTCACTGGTTTTAGGATACTTTTAAACATTGTAACAAATCCTGGGAATTAATTAAAATTATTAATTTGATGTTGACACAATAAATCGGCTATATCTTCAAAACATGTAATATGAGAATTTAAAGGGAAATTTTTGAATTATTGTAGTTTCGAATTATATTCAATTCAAAATTTTATTGATCGAGAATCAAGTGGTTACCTTAAAAATACCATAAATTGAGGCGATATGTTTATTTGAAAGCTATGTCAAAATATGGAGCTATTTTTTATAATTCTAGATAAATATCAGGTTCCAAAAACATGTCAAAACATGGACCTGTACAGACAATTTTCTGCATAGATGAATGTAGATTTCGCGATTTCTATCGGAATTTCAATAGACAGGCGGATATGATTAAATCCACAGAAATGTGTATTCTGATCAAGAGTGTAAATGCTCCATGGGGGTTTCCGTTGAAATTGTGGAGATGTGACAAATTCAATCTCCACACCACTTTATGGTGTCTTTGTGCATATGTTTGTAACAGGCAAAAGGAAAAGAGATATACCTTCACTTTCTAAGTCGATTTATGCATGTCCGTCTGTTGGTATTAAATTGTAAACAAAGTGCAGGTCGCATTTATTATCCGAATTGGATTAAATTTGGCACAAGTAAGTTATTTGAACCAAGAACGAACCCTATTGAAATTGGGAAAAATCGGTTCAGATTTAGATATAGCTCCCATATATATTTTCGTCCGATTTGAAATAAATGGTGTACCAAATTCCCTTAATATATTTCGATTTGCACGAAATTTGGCACAGCGTAATGGCTTAGGTTTAGAATAATGTGTGCTAAGATTCGTGAAAATCGGTTCCGATTTAGATATAGCTGCCATATATATTTTCGTCCGATTTAAAGTAGATGGTGTACCAAAGTCCCTTAATATCTTTCGATTTGCCCGAAATTTGGTACAATTTGGTATATATGTATATATATATATATATATATATATTCGTCCGATTTAAGGTAGATGGTGCACCAAAGTCCCTATATATCTTTCGATTTTCACGAAATTTGGCATAGGGTACTGAATTAGGTACAGAATGATGCGTCCTAAGTTTCGTGAAAATCGGTTCTGATATAGATATAGTTCCCATATATATAGTTTTGTCCGATTTTATGAAAATGGTGCACCAAAGTCCATTTATATCCTTCGATTTGCGCGAATTTTGGTATAGCTTACTGAATTGAGCCTATAATGATGTGTGGTAAGTTTCGGAAAAATCGATTTAGACCGTTTATACATAAACGGTGGACCAAACTCCCAATGTTTATTGCGTTTTATTGAAATTGGTGCAGCTTCCATACGTATTTCGAATTGTAATTAAAATTAAATTTTTAACATCAATTTTGCTATAAATCGTTTTCCATAAATTTGCCTTATGGTACGCATACGATACTTAATCTTAAAATTAAATTTATCATAGGTTGCAGAAAAACAGGAATATGTTCCTTCGAGGGAACATTGCCATGAAATTGTAAGGATACATATGTACAATATACCCAAAATGGTGGAGGGTATCATATAGTCGGCCCCGTCCGACTTTACTACTTTCCTTGCTGGTTGATGGCTTAGTTTTGACGTATATATTTGTGGAAGATTTGACAAATTTTTCCGTAATAGTAAGGTCTAATGAAGCCGCCGCACTATCACTAATTATCTCATGATACTCCTCTAATTATTCCATGTTCTCTATGAAACAAAAAATATATAAATAAATGAATAACACCGTTGTGTGTTATAGACGGTGTCCCTTTTCATTATCCTTTCACTGTATTTGGCGAAGAAAAGAAACAGGAAAAACCGAATATTTTGATATTTGCAAATGAGTCATGACAATGTGCATGTTAATACATTTGAATTTGTATATTCGCAATGGGCTGGCGGGCAGTAGACTGTTTGGCACGACCCAAACGTAACGCGTAGACGAAGTAAATTACGGGCACATAGCATGAAATTGCTGAATAATAATGATGAAGTGTCATGGATAGCGGAAAAACAAATATTCAACAGCAATGTTGTCACTCAGGAGGCATTCTTTCACTCTTGTCTGTTCTTCTGCTGTTGAAGGTAATTTTTAGTGTAAATAAATCTGGAGAGTAACGTGAGCAACGTAATGTATTTTTATGTAATTTAATTTCAGGTGGCAGCAGAATAAATTCAGACAAGGTCTTTCGTTGGAAAAATAAACTCATTTTTAAGAAGATATGAGTAAAGGTATTTTTTAATGGAATATAGAAGGGTTAAGTCGATAGCAAATGAGTTTGCAATATGTTTTTCTTAAAATGGAATTTTATCGGCGTAGATGAAAAAGACCTTCAGATCATTGATAAAGGAGACATTCAGGTCATCTATGAAGAAGACGAAGACTTTCAGCTTTTCCATGAAGAAGACCTTTAGCTCTTCCACGAATAAGACCTTCTATGAAGAAGACCTTTACTTTTTCCTTGAAGAAACCTTTCAGCTCTTCTTTGAAGAAGAGCCTTGGTTTCCAATGGCTCCTTTTTCCCTTATATCATTAAAAATGTGTAGTGACAATTTTCGCCCTCTTCCACCATGTGTGTGTGTATTTGAATGTGTCTCAATTGGAGTGGAAAAAAGCTTCGACCTTGGTGTACGCGGATGAAAATTTGTCTTTATCAGACTGACGAGGACTTTGAAAGGGACCAACAGTGAAACTATATTGAAGCAGAATTTTTAATACCTCGATCTTATAAGCGAATAAGCATGATATATTTCCACATCTCCTGAGATAGTATTATTTTTATTACCCCAATTCCACAATACATAATAAATATTTTAAAATTCAATCCTCCCTCAATTAGCCTTCGATGAAACGAAACAAATATACTTTCTTGCCTCAGGAATCCATTAGCATTGCAACAAATGAGTGTGTATGGAGCATTCACAGCACAAGTCATGCATAACCAGAGGTTAATTTCCGCTGTGTCATTTCGTTCCGCACAATCGCAGTTTATTCATTGCATATTTTGTTGGAAAGATTTTTTACCTTTTCGTTTTTTATGTTTTTACTTCATTGTAATTTCCCCAATCATATTGGGCGGGTGTGTGTGTGGGTGCTTGTGAACGAGGAGTATATGGCTTGAGGCCTGACTCTTGTTTTGCATAACAGCGGGCCACATTTTGTAACTTTTTTTCAGGAAACTTTCCATCCACTGGCCCTAATGCAATATCTTGCACAAACATTTCAGGTAATCATAGTGTTCGTTCCCTTTTGCACTACATTTTATTTTGAATGCAACGGAATGGCCTGGGGTTAATTCCGTTTAGGAGGGTGTGTATGCAAATTTGGGAAAATAAAATATTGTGTTTTAATTACGTACGATGCTCAGCGAATATCGAAATGATATAATGTAGTCTTATTTCAAACATTTTATATTGAATTCAATATGAATTCTTCT
>NW_026886641.1:0-7910 GCF_032173495.1 Musca vetustissima | reverse complement strand
AATCGCATTGATATCGAGGGTTATGGAGAAGTCACCGCATTTTATCCAAAACAAGGAGGGTTTTTGGGGAGTTTCCTTGTTGTTAGTTTCTGAGCTCCTTGGTGTCTTCTCTTCCTTTTCCAATGAATGATCCTCGTGTATGATTTGCATGGAATTGCGACGCGACTCATTGCCATAGAATGAAAATCGTCCACTTTTCCTGGGTATGGCAATGGGACTAAAACTGATGCCAGCTGCTGTTGGTTCTTCATTGCATTCATCAAAGGCCAAATTCAAATTTTTCTGTGTTGAATTCTTAATTGGTGTTGAAAAATTGCCACCAAATTCGGAGGACTGTCGTAGTTGGTGTAGACGGGATTTTGGCAAGGCCTTAATTTTTGGACGACAAGGACTTTCCATGCCATCATCATTGTTGCCGGTATTGAAGCCTTCATCTGAACTGCCATTGTCAGCTGGTTGGGGGTTCTCAATTTCATTGTCGAACTGCTGAGAGTTCCTTGAGGCCACACATGACTCATTGTGAGTCTGATATTCCTCCCGCATTTGATTGTTGTTCGTCTCACCATGGGGGAATGGTGTGATGGCGGTCAAGGTGTAGGCCGATTTAATTTTACTTGGCGAATTAATAGCTTTGATGAAGAATGAATCCAGTTCTTCAATGCAGGCTTCGAGCTGTTCTTCTTTGGAGGGTGTTTGTGTTTGGGTATGTGGTTTGTTGGATGATTTCCGAGGTGTTTGTAGTGGTTGCTGAGCATCTGTCTCAGAATCTGTTGAGTAGACTGGTTGCCTTTCTACCATGGATTTTTCTTTTATCCACGAGATGTTGCGACGTGATTTCTTCTTACGTAGGGGTCTGATGGGCTTAGCAAATACAACATTTTCAATTGGTTCCAAAGGCTGTGGTTGCATAGAGGTGTCATCATTGCCTTCCTTCTTCGTAATGCCTTGTACCTCAGTTTCACTTTCTTCTGCTTCAGATTGTACGGCAGTGGATGTGGTTGAAGATTCGGAACTGACAACTGGTATTGCAGTAATCACTTCTGCCACTGGATGGGATAATACATTCTCAGATGATTGGCGGTATATTGGTGATGATTTCGCTGGTTGAAGGTGAGTTGAAGTAGGGGCATGTTTCTTTCTTCTTGGTGGTGGAACTGGTTTCTCATTGGTGGTGGCTTGAGTTCCATTCACCATATTCTTAGCTTCATTTGATTGATAAACTTCCACATTTTTCAATTTAGCAATGAGTTCTGTTACCAAATCCTCCATAATTGACTTGGGTTTCTCCGATGGTTTGATGATTTCTTGATTATCGAAATTGGCGAATATTTCTTCGTTCACAAAATTATTGGTAAAATTCAGATCATAATTTGCAATCTCCAATGGGAAGGCAACTGATTGAAGTTCCTTCTCTGAGGCTATAGAAATGTCAGATTCAATGATTTCTTCTTCTGTGTCGATGCTGTGATTTAAAGATGGACTTTCACTTTGTGGTATGGGATCTACTTCGTTATATTTCTCATTGTCCAAGGTGTTGTATGGCACTTTATCTCCCCTCAGGAGTTGAGTCAGTTTATTATTCAATTTCGTGGCCATTTTCTTCACTTTGAATTTCTTAAGCAATTTCATGGACTTCTTAGACGCTAAGGATTTTTGTACTTCGTTGGCGATTTTCGATTCCATTGTTGTAAAAATAATTTAATTTTAGACTTAGGTGCTTAGAGCTTGTTAACGTTTGACGTTGCAGTTTAGAACTGATAACGACCTCTTTTTGGTCGAAGGGTTTTATACCCATTTTCTTGGCCTCCACATGACTCTACTGCTACCTGTTGGCCCATAAGTGCCCGATAAGAATTTCTGAGGAAAGGTTCATCTACCTGTGATGTGCAATTTTATACGAAAGAGGATATGTTTTGGGTGCCATAAGACATAGATTTTTTAAATATTTTTTTACTACCACTACCAGAAGGCGTAGATTTTTTAAATAATTTTTAACAGGGACCGACAACAAAAAGACTTGGACTTTTTTTAGAGACTGCTATAAGGCCTGGACAATCCATGACTTCATGATCTTTATGTTGTCAGGAATGAACTCCTTTCAAAGCGCCCCTGGAATCGGTCGACCTAGGAATGCCACGTAACTTTAACCTTCTGCGGATTTTTATTCCAAGCCTGGGTAATATTTCGTGATATTTGTATCCTCCTCACCGATTAGAGATCATCAGCACCTCTTCCTTACACTTACATATTTTCCTAATACGCCCAATATTCAGTACAGCCCTTCTAATTACTTGTCCCGATTCATGGTGATGTTCGGGGTTGTATGGTGATGTTTGGCTTTCAATTGTGGCCTATAGATCGACTCGAAAAAAAATGAAAAAGCGTTAAGTTCTGCCGGGCCGAACTTTGGATACCCTTCTCCATACATATATTGACAGATACTTGAAATTAAAATATAGGGAATATAACAAAAAGTGGACCTATGCCGGCATTTTTATAAACCGAAATGTACACCTAATACAAATTTCAGCTTAAGGTTAATGGGGGTGTATACACTTTGATGCAGTGAAAATGTGCCTCATCGAAATATTGGTTCTAGACCCCATGTTTCTTTGGACCAAATCCGTTTCAGAAAATTTTGATTTCTTCCAAACTTAGTTAAAGTTCGAAGATGGGGAATATCGATCCACTCCTTCTGGTACGTCCAACACAGGGGCTAGGCCTAGGTCTAAATGCGCGGAACAAATCGGATAACTATTCCAATATAAAAATGGGGTTATATGGGGACTACCCCCAAAACGGGGCCGAATATTAATAATTTTTGGTGAAGAGATTTGTTACCATATACGAATACAAAATACCAAATTGCAGGAAATTCGGTAGAAAAACGCACTCAAGAACCCCAAAATACCGAAAATTGGGTACCCATACCCATACCCATATAAGGGTATGGGTGGTATGTCCGAAAAAATGGACATATATTCATAATTTTTTGTGGAGAGATTTGGTACCTATTAAGAACTCATCTTCGAACTTGACCTGCCTGCAGACAAATGCAAATTATTGGCGATCTATCTCAATTCGTTTAGACGCTGATTACAACAGACGAACATGACTAGATCGTCTTAGAATTTTACCCTGATCAAGAATATATATACTTTATAGGGTCGGAAATGATTATTTCGGTGAGTTACAAACGTGGAGGGTATAAAAAAATCACCGAAAATTATAGGCGTTATCCTTGACCCTATCTGGAACCTTATGGAAAATTTCAAAGCGATCAGCGCTATATTTCCGCCCTCTAATATTTCCGCCCTATAATATATTAATACGAAAGCACCTGTAAATATGTAAGTGTATCTCCCACGACAATATAATTTGTATCAATTTAAAGGTCAACCACTCCTTCACTATTAACTTCTCGGTCTATGTCCTTCAGGAGTAAATATACACGCCATAGAATACAAATTTTGTAATTTTCACAAAAAAAGTTAGGGTCCATTTGACCCGCTAAATATTGACAGAACAGTCATGCTTATTTTTTTGGCGGTCCCATTCTCCATATAGAAATTCGCAATGTTTGGACCATAATTGCGGCCCCTGGAGCGACCAGAAAATCAGCCAAAAATTAAGTATTTGGTCCATTTCATCCCCTAAATATTAGCCGATTTTACCAAAAGCAATAGGGGTCTTCATTGGCCAGAACCCATCCTACATGCAAAATTTGTTGAAGATTGGTCCATAACTGTGACCTATATCGTGTTTACAAATTATGATGACAGACGGATGGACTTTTGGACACACATGTCTAGATCGATTCGGCTAGTCGAGATACAATATGATAGGTATACTTAAAAGTGAGTCTATGAAAAATATTTCGCGACGTTACAAACTCTTGGGTCTGCACAAAGCTATAATACCCTGACAACATAGTTGTGTAGGGTATAACCAGTGAGCGGAGCAGTATAGTCGGACGGGGCCGACCATACGATACCCTACACAACTTCCACGTAGCACTAAGTTTCTGCGGATGTTTATTCCGAGCCTGGACAATATTTCTTGATATTTTCACCCTCTTGTCCGATTAGAGGTCAACAGCACCTTCTCCTTACATTGACATATTTTCCGAGTATTACTAATATTCAGAACATCCATTCTAATTACTTGTTCAGATTCCCTTCACCGTAGGCTGTGTTGTGATGTTGGACTTTTAATGGTATTCGACTCGAAAACACACAAATAATAGTTATCTAAAGCGATTCGCTTTTGGTTTTCTATAGAAGACTTTTATTTATACGGAAAAGATGGTCAGTAGGCCTATTAAGAGTCTCGAAGCTTCAGCTCGTCTGTCTAAAAACTTCCCAGGTCTTCAGTTCGTCCATAAAAAATTCTCTGTTTTTTCAAGACCCTTGACCTTCAGGGCATTTATAATTCATCATTTCATCTTCATTATCTAAAGACCATTGACTTTCAAGCCAGGTCTATAAAGGTAATCTTAACGTCATTTCCAATATGGAAACTTCCCCTATTTATTTCAACTACTCAGGTCTTTAGTTTGTCCATAAAAACTCCTTGTCACGAGGTCTATTAAGTAGCATTCGCTTAGAAGCTTACCTAAACTTCAATTCGCTTACAAAACCTCATTGGACATTCAGTTTATCTATAAAATCTCTCCCAATTTTCAACACGAGAATAAAGACCGTTTCGGTTCATTCGACCCGCTTGACATTTTACACGTTTATGAAGATGGTCTGAAATTCATCCCATCCATAAAGACTATCCGGTATGCAATAGGCAATAAATATGTCTAAACATTCTGCTCACCGTTGAAGGAGGGGGCACTAATATGACTTGACTTTTAGTTCAGACCATTTGTAATGGACCGAGGCGTCCAGTCATCTATGAAGGGCTCTAAACAAACACACTGGCCTTCAAATGGCCTTCTGGATTTTTAATTTGCTTACAAATTCTTCCGGGATATCAGCTCTTCTATAATGTCAATTTATCTACAATTTCGGGATTTCAGCTATTCTATATACTCAAACGTTTATAACGGTCGTCTACAAATACGCATTCATATGGACTTCTTGGCCTTCATCCCTCTCTCTAAAAATTTGTGAATTATTCTATTCTTTTTTTATACCCTCCAGCATAGTATGGAGGGTATATTAAGTTTGTTTTTCCGTTTGTAAGTCATCGAAATAATCATTTCCGACGCTATAAAGTATATATATTTTTGATCGGCGTAAAATTCTATGACGATATAGCCATGTCCGTCCGTCTGTCTGTTGTAATCACTCTAGCGTCTAAACGAATTGAGATAGATCGCCAAAATTTTGCATAAAGTCGTCCTTTATCTGCAGGCAGGTCAAGTTCGAAGATGGGCTTTATCGGTCCTCCTTTAGGCATAGCTCCCATATAAGGGTACCCCCCAAATTTCGGTATTTTGCGCTCAAGTTTTTCAACAGAATTCGCTGAAATTTGGTACATTGGGCTCTTTTTGGGTTTCAAATGTCTCCACAGAAAATTATAAATATAGGTCCACTTTTTTGTGGTAGCCACCATATAACGGTACCTCCTTATTTTCAGTGTTTTGGGGGTTTTGATCGTATTTTTCCGCCGAATTAGCTGTAATTTAGTATTTTGGGTATCAAATCTCTCCACAAAAAATTATGAATAAAGGTCCATTTTTTCGGATAGCTCCCATATAAGGGTAGCCACAATTTTCGGTATTTTGGGGTTCTTGAGCTCGTTTTTCAACCGAATTCGCTGAAATTTGGTAAATTGGGTTTTGTTTGGGTTCCAAATGTCTCCACAAAAAATTATAAATATAGGTCCACTTTTTTTTGGTAGCCCCCATATAACGGTACCTCCTTACTTTTGAGAATATGCATAGAATCACTTTCGAGTCGATTTATGCATGTCCGTCTGTCCATGTATTTTTGTTAACAAAATACAGGTCGCATTTATGATCCGGTTTGGATGAAATTTGGCACAGGTCACTTAATTGGCCCAAGGACGAACCCTATTGAAATTGGGAAAAATCGGTTCAGATTTAGATATAGCTCCCATATATATCTTCGTCCGATTTAAGGTAAATTGTGTACCAAAGTCCCTATATATCTTTTGATTTGCACGAAATTTGTCATAGCGTACTGAATTCAGCCTAGAATGGTATGTGCAAAGTTTCGCGAAAATCGGTTCAGATTTAGATATAGCTCCCATATATATCTTCGTCCGATTTAAGGTAAATTGTGTACCAAAGTCCCTATATATCTTTTGATTTGCACGAAATTTGTCATAGCGTACTGAATTCAGCCTAGAATGATATGTGCAAAGTTTCGCGAAAATCGGTTCAGATTTAGATATAGCTCCCATATATATCTTCGTCCGACTTAAGGTAAATTGTGTACCAAAGTCTCTATATATCTTTCGATTTGCACGAAATTTGACACAGCGTACTAAATTAAGTTTAGAATAATGTGTACAAAGTTTCGGGAAAATCGGTCCAGATTTAGATATAGCTCCCATATATATATTCGTCCGATTGAAGGTAAATCTGTTACCAAAGTCCATATACAATTTTTGATTTGCACGAAATTTAGCACAGCGCACTTAATTAAGTCTAGAATGATGTGTGCTAAGTTTCGTATAAATCGGTTCAGATTTAGATATATCTCCCATATATAGCTTCTCCCGATTTTAGGTAAATAGTCCACTAAAGTCCCTGGAGATCTTTTGATTTGCACCAAAGTTGGCAGAGAGTAATGAATAAGATCGAGAATGATGTCTGGCAAGTTTCATGAAAATCGGTTCAGATTTAGATATATCTCCCATATATATTTTCATCCGATTTAAGATAAATGGTGGACCAAAATCCCTATATATCTTTCGATTTGTACGAAATTTGGCATATCGTACTGAAGTGTGTCTATAATAATGTGTGTTAAGTTTCATGAAAATCGGTTCAAATTTAGATATATCTCCCATATATAGTTTCACCCGATTATAGGGAATTGTTGCACCAAAGTCCCTGGGAATCTTTTCATTTGCACGAATTTTGGCATAGCGTACTGAATTCAGTCTAGAATGATGTGCGCAAAGTTTCGTGAAAATCGGTTCAGACTTTGATATAGCTCCCATATATATTTTCGTCCGGTTTATGCATGTCCGTCTGTCCATGTATTTTGTTAACAAAATACAGGTCGCATTTATGATCCGGTTTGGATGAAATTTGGCACAGGTCACTCAATTGGCCCAAGGACGAACCCTATTGAAATTGGGACAAATCGGTTCAGATTTAGATATAGCTCCCATATATATCTTCGTCCGATTTAAGGTAAATTGTATACCAAAGTCTCTATATATCTTTCGATTTGCTCGAATTTTGATATAGGGTACTGAATTAAGTCTAGAATGATGTTGCTAAGCTTCGTGAAAAGATCCATAGCTAGGCCGATTGATACAACATACTGATGTAATATAAATTAGTCTCTGGCAAGTTTCCCTCAAATCGGTTCATATATAGATATATAACAAAGACGCGTCGTCTGTTAGGATACATATGTTGAATATACACAAATTGGTGAAGAGTATCATATAGTCGGCCCAGTCCGACTTTACTACTTTCCTTACTGGTTAATTATCCAATATCGATTTTCAGGCCTAGCCTCCGGATCATCATTGAAGACATTGGCTTTCCGGTTGTCTTTCAGCTAGTCTATACAAAATCACAGTTTAATCTATTCCTTATTTTAGTCCCTGAACAATTATCCAGATCCAAGTATGAGCTTATACCTAAATCTTGGTAATACTCCACGCCTATAGGCCTGAGACGGCTTCTAAAAATATTTATAAAAAATCCACGCCTATAGGCCTGAGACGGCTTCTAAAAATATTTATAAAAAATC
>NW_026886640.1:0-8097 GCF_032173495.1 Musca vetustissima | reverse complement strand
ATCGCCTAAATGTTACCCCACGAACGTGACAAATTTGAACATTTTACTTAGCTGTCATTGCACACGCTTCGCTATCATGATTCCGTTCATGTACAACCAGCAACTGACTGGAGTGGTATATTAGGGTATCTGTTGGATTTTTTTAAAAATTGTTTCTTTCCACTCTAACAAATAAGAGTGGATTTCTACAGTTTTCAGTAAGCCGATCATTGATTTGGATTTATAAAAAAATCATTTACCAGGACCTTCAAGGAAATGTGCGCAGTTTTTATACCCTTTAACACACTGTGGTACAGGGTATTATGTCTTTGTGCATATGTTTGTAACAGGCAAAAAACAACGCGATAAACACATGGTTCCTTTTGAGAATATGCATAGAATCACTTTTTGAGTCAATTTATGCATGTCCGTCAGTCCATCTGTCCATGTTAAATTGTAAACAAAGTACAGGTCGCATTTATGATCCGAATTAAATGAGATTTGGCATAGGTCACAAGGACAAACCCTATTGAAATTGAGAAAAATCGGTCCAGATTTAGATATAGCTCCCATATATATTTTCGTCCGATTTAATGTAAATGGTGTACCAAAGTCGCTATATATCTTTCGATTTGCACGAAATTTGGCGCAGCGTACTGAATTAGCTCTAAAATGATGTGTGATAAGTTTCCAGATAATCGGTCCAGATTTAGATATAGCTCCCATATATATTTGCGTCCGATTTAAAGTAAATGGTGTACAAAAGTCCATATATATCTTTCGATTGGCACGAAATTTGGCACAGCGTACCGAATTAGGTCTAGAATGATGTGTGTTAAGTTTCCAGGAAATCAGTCCAGATTTAGATATAGCTCCCACATATATTTTCATCCGATTTAATGTAAATGGTGTACCGAAGTCCCTATATATCTTTCGATTGACACGAAATTTGGCACAGCGTACTGAATTAGGTCTAGAATGAAGTGTGTTTAGTTTCCAGATAATCGGTCCAGATTTAGATATAGCTTCTATATATCTTTTCTTCCGATTTTATGTAAATTGTGCACTAAAGACTCAGAGTTTCTCCGATTGTCACACATTTTGTAGAATGAACTGTAGTTAATATAAGTTTATCTCTGGGAAGTCTCATTGAAATCGGTTCACATTATATATATATATATATATATAGCAACTCTATATCTGACCAAACGAAAAATTCAGTATAGGTTGCAGAATGACATGTTTATGGATCCATTTTCGTGTTTATGGTCCTTCAATGTCTGTTAGGATTCATCTCTTGAATATACCCAAAGTGGTGAAGGGTATCATATAGTCGGTCCCGTCCGACGTTACTACTTTCCTTACTGGTTTTAGAAATATTCTTCTATGACCATTTTTTTCCAGAGGACTTTTAAAGGATATTATATGTTTTCAAGAATCGACCTCGAACAAACAATCGTGGATATTTAACGAACATTTTGAATTGAATAAAGAATGTGAATTCTATCAAGGACCGAGCATCGAACAAATAGGCATGGATTTCTAAATAATACGTTTTTAAGACACAATTCAGACAATGTAGGTTAAAAAATCAATACCATCATTTGTTCAATACCTTTAAACAAAAAATGTGGATGTAGGCGTGGATTTTTATGAATATTTTATCAAGAACCGTCAATAATCCAAATAGGTGTGGATTTTGAAGAATATAGGCGTGGACCTTCAAACAAGGATAATAAAATAGGCGTGGGCATTTTAAGAATATTTTTTTTGCCCTGCAAACAAGTAAGTAGGTGTGTATTTTTATACCCTACACAACTATGTTGTCAGGGTATTATAGCTTTGTGCAGCCCCAAAAGTTTGTAACGCCGCGAAATATTGGTCCTAGACCCACCTTTCAGTATACCGATCGTCATATCTCGACTAGCTGAGCCGATCTAGACATGTGTGTCCGTCCGTCCATTCGTCCGTCCGTCTGTCTGTCCATTATAATTTGTAAACACCATACAGGCCACAGTTATGGACCAATCTTCACGAAATTTTGCATGTAGGATGGGTTCTGCCCATTTTGGGAAAGATCGCTTAATATTTAGGGGATGAAATGGACAAAATACTAAATTTTTGTCCGTTTTTCTGGTCGCTCCAGATACCCTAATTATGACACAAACGCATAGAGAAGGGGATCGGGCCAAAGAATAAGCATTCCTGTTTTGATAAAGATTGGTCAATATTTAGCGGGTGAACTGGACCTGACTTTTGTGTGAAAAATTACAAAATTTGTATTCTATAGCGTATATATTTGTCCCTGAAGGACATAGACCCGAGAAGTTGATATTATATCCAAGAGGAGTGGCCTTTAAATTAATACCAATTATATTGTTGTATGAGCTCAGATGCGGGAGTTACACCCAAATATTTACAGGTATCTCCGTATTCGTATATTATTTAGTAACCCATTACCATACTGGAGGGCGGAAATACAGCGCTAATCGCTTTGAAATGTTCCATGAGGTTCCAGTTATGGTCAAGGACTACGCCTTTAATTTTCGGTGATGACCAGATAATAATTTTTGAATGCAGTGGACCGAAAACTTAATTTTTTGTGTTATTTTATGAAAGCCGAACATCACAACACAACCCACGGTGAAGGGAATCTGGACAATAGCTGTACTGAATACTCGAAATATTCGGAAAATATGTCAGTGTGAGGAAGTGGTGCTGTTTACCTCTTATCGGGCAAGAGGGTGAAAATATCACGAAGTATTGCCCAGGCTCGGGATAAAAATCCGCAAAAAATTTGAGTTCCGTTGTAGTTATGTAGGGTATCGTATGGTCGGCCCCGTCCGACTATACTGCACCGCTCACTGGTTTAAGATATTTTTTAATGCCATTCAAACAAGGCATGGATTTTTTAAGAATATTTCCCCAACAGCCATTTTATAAACAGCCTTTGAACAAATAAGCTTTGATTTTTAAAAAATGTTTTTTTAAGGGTTGAAAAAAGCCTTTGATTTTTAAGAAATATTTTAAGAGATTTATTAGATTTTTACAGGTTTTCCTAAAACCATCAGCCACATAAGTGTGTCATTGTGTGTGTTCCGCCCTAATGTATATTAAAGCTTCACATTCGTAGCCGTTATAGTTAATACACAGTAGTTGTTGTTGTAATCGTTGTAATTGTTGTCGCCTGCTGTAATGTTGTTGTCCATTGCAGCTAACATTTGTGTGGTTCTGTCATCATTGTCGTTTAATGCATGATTTCAATAGTCCTATGTGGCAGGACAATAAGTGTTAAATGAATGTGAATGGTTGTTTGGTAGTGTTACAACCACTGTTGCAACATATGGAGTACTAGGAGGAAAGTTCGTGCGTGCATGCCTGCCTCCCTATCGGGCATACAAAATACAAAAAGGAAACAAACAGAACGAAAAAATACTTAAAATTAGTAGCAACAGAAATTAACCACAATAAGGACATGCATTTGCCACTTCACCCATAGCCTGGAGTTCAAGAAGACCAACACAATCGGCCAACAATCAGCAATGATGGTCGTACAACCAGCCAGCCAGCCAACAAACCAAGCAGCCATGCAACATCAAGTGTGGTATTGGTAGTTATAGACAACGTAACCATTATGCAACATCACTGTGCCACAATAGTAACTAACATCGCTAGGCTTTTGTTCATTCAAATGTTGCTACAGAAGTATCAGCATTCTCATCATCCTCATTATCATCATAATAATTACGAGGAGTAGCGGCAGCAACATGACTCCTGCTAGCCACTTGACCCATGGAGTATAAGTATTGGTTTGTTTGTATCTCTGTGTTTTTGTGTATAAGGACTCTTATATACATATAGTATCTACTTCATGTGTATGCGACACAGGCCAATGATGTTGTATGTTTTCAGTGGTATCCAGTTAAGAATGGATTTCATGTTACTGCCTCTACTCCACTACTACTGCTGCTGCTACTTTTGTCTTTTTGACATTATTGTTATTGTGTTTCCTGCTATTGTTTCGGTTAGATGCATAACGAGAACACCACTTTCCATTAATACCATTCACAGCTGTTATTCTGGGGAATTATGGTATGAATATGTCTACGATAATTCCACATATTATGTTCATTACAAGGGTTTGGTGAAAACTTGAAGACATTTTCGGCAAGATGTATCTCTAAAGGATGCATATTGTATTCTTTCATCAATGAAATAGTCATGAATTAAAAATATATATATATATATATATATACAGGGTTGCCCATATTCGACGGACCCATCTGGCAACGCCATAACTTTTGACAGAGATGTCACATCGCTTAATGACATACCGTGTTTGAAGCGTCAGTCCAAGCTGATTTTTACCATGAACCAATACACGCCACGCGAGCGCTCTGAAATGGTTGTAATTTACATTCAACAGAAGAAGTCAATTGTGAAAACTCAACGTGCTTTTAAAACATTAAAACATGTGAGAAGTACGCCTTCTAAGAACACGATTAAGCGTTTATACGAAGAATTTTCGACTGGTAAGGCTCTTTCTAATCCGAAGAGGCCATATAAAAGTCGAACAACGCGATCGGCCGAGAATATCACTGCCGTACGAGCCAGTGTTGAAAGGGTCCCCAAGAACATCCCAAAAACGCCGTTCTCAGCAGTTGGGCATTGCTCGGTCCACTTTACAATGGATTATTCGCATTGATTTGCATTTGATCCCTTACAAAATTCAATTGACGCAAAGAATGTTGCCTACGGACAAGCCTCGTCGATTGGAATGGGCCCAAAGAGTCATCGAAATGGCCGAAGATGACGAGCAATTTTGGAACAAAATTATCATATCCGATGAAGCCCATTTCACATTGAATGGGACCGTAAATAAGCAAAATTGCCGTTTTTACGCCACTGAAAATCCTCAGGAGATTCAAGAAGTGTCTCTTCATGACGAAAAAGTCACAGTTTGGTGCGGCGTTAGTGCGAAAACGGTCATTGGGTCGTTTTTCTTCCAAAATGAAAATGGCCATGCTGTTACCATCAATCAGAAGCGTTATCGCGACATGATGACCAATTTTGTGATACCAATTATTCGTCGAAAGCGTATGAGGCAGTTCTGGTTTCAACAAAATGGCGCTCGACTGCACACAAGTCGCATAACTATCGATTTTCTGAAGAATTTGTTTCCGGGCCGTTTGATGTCGAAAAGTGGTGATTTGGACTGGCCACCGCGTTCGCCCGATTTGACGCCGCCTGACTTCTTCTTCTTCTTGTGGGGATATTTGAAGTCAAAGATTTGCCTTAACAAGCCAAGAACCGTAGAAGAGCTCAAGGACAACATTCGTGAAGAAATAGCCACTATTCCGGCCGAATTGTTGGCAAAAACGATGGAAAATGCAGCAAAAAGGGCACAATACGTCATCAACGCCAGAGGCGGCCATTTGAGAGATATCATATTCAAAAATTGATGTAAACAAATCTACTTGGAACAAATTAAATGATTAACATTGCCAACCGCCAAATTTTTATTTTTTTCTTTGATTAAAAAAAAAAACATGGGTCCGTCGAATATGGGCAACCCTGTACATATATTTTACAAGGACTGGCCAAAGTATGCTTTAATTTTCAAAAACTCGTGAATTTTCAAAGAATATTTTTCCAAGGACCGGCCATCGAATAAAAAAAAAATCGTGGAAGCTGACCATTAAAAAAAAATAAGCGTGGATTTTTAAAGATTATTTTGTCCGAGGAAATTTCTACCAAGGTAGGTTTTGTTTTCCAATAAAAAGTTGTTTTCAAGAATCCGCCCATCAAACAAATAGGCGTGGATTTATAAAGAATATTTTTCCAAGGACCCCATCAAACAAATAGGCGTGGATTTTGAAATAATATTTTTCCAAGGACCCCATCAAACAAATAGGCGTGGATTTTGAAATAATATTTTTCCAAGGACCCCTTCAAACAAATAGGCGTGGATTTTGAAATAATATTTTTCCAAGGACCCCATCAAACAAATAGGCGTGGATTTTGAAATAATATTTTTCCAAGGACCCCATCAAACAAATAGGCGTGGATTTTGAAATAATATTTTTCCAAGGACCCCATCAAACAAATAGGCGTGGATTTTGAAATAATATTTTTCCAAGGACCCCATCAAACAAATAGGCGTGGATTTTGAAATAATATTTTTCCAAGGACCCCATCAAACAAATAGGCGTGGATTTTGAAATAATATTTTTCCAAGGACCCCATCAAACAAATAGGCGGGGATTTTGAAATAATATGTTATTCGTTCTGAACTCCATTTTTGATAGTAAAAATACTAAAAACCAAGCAAAAGCACTTCTTGTTATTCACATTTTGAAAGTAGGCATGTCTGCGCCAATGACACTTGCAACGATATGTTGATAACAATAATAATATTATTATTTCAGTTGAATGATGTAAAACTTCTAGTTATTGTTGTTGCTGCTGTAGTTTTTATTGCTGCTGTTGACAACCAAAAATGATACAACAACATTACTAGAATCTTCATTTTGACAGTTAAGATTTGTGTGTAAAGTGTGTTGTGGTCTTTGACATTTATTGTCATTGCCCAAAAGTAAAATATTTTTGAATTTTCAAAATAAAATTCTAAGTTTAACTTAAGGCTATAGCATGTAAACAATAAATGGTGTTGAAAATCAGTAAGAAGAAGAAAATTAACAAAGCATGAACTACTTCTGGGCAGTAACAAATTGATTTGAAGTGTTAGAAGAGAAGATAAAAGTTAAAAATGAGATACAAAATTTCTTAAAAGATTTTATATGAAGATAGTAAGTAGGATTATAAAGGCACAGAAATAGACTAAAGCAAAAGTCTCAAATGATTTTGGTTGTATGTATACAATATCCTGCCGATCGGACATACACATCAACTTCGGAAGGCCAGACGTAGGGATTTCAGTGTACCATTTATGAGTATCGTCTTCATCGAACATACGTTAGATATTTTGTACACAACTGTCATTAAATCGGTCGAGAATATACATATGGGAGCTATATCTAAATCTGAACGGGATTGAACAAAACTTAACACATCACTGTTAAACAGTAATATGATACGCTATACAAATATATGGAATCTGAAACCGCGAATGTCACATGTGGCGTATTATATATATTTTCCTATTTCGGTCTATCATACGCTACCATGGGTAAATCGGGCAAATTGAATGAATAAAGAAGCATCGTTGGTTTCAATCAATATGTTATTTAAACTCAATCGAAGTGCAGTGGACACAACGCACATGAATACTTTAATAAAAAGCGACGAAGCATGAATGCGCTAACAGATACACGTCTAGACTACAGCGTCAGCGTAAGCTAAGGGTATTGGGTATTTTTCTGATAGGGAAAACCGAATTCTTGGTGGTTAAAAAAATATTATTTGCTGAAAATGTTAGATGTAAATATAAAATTCTCGGAATTTCACGTGAGAACCTCAACAACTCTTAAAGTTATACCCGACTTTTTTTGCCAGTATAAAACCCTTTTCTCGCAAAAGGTGTTTTACGAAAGGAGCACACGAAAACTTATAATCCAATCAATTCCAAATTTTAGCAATCGGTCAAGATATTTTCTTAAAATTATCCGTTTTAAACCGTAATGATTAATTTTTCAGAAATTTCATAACTCCGCCATTTTCTTAATTTTTGTGCGATTTCAATAAACCAACTAAATACGAGATGTACAGACATGTACTTTATCGAATCTCATTGGTATTTTTAGATACGGATGTTCCAGTAATCGGAAATTATGCCAAAAAAGGGAAAAGGAAAAAAAAACAAAAAAAAACTCCTACAAATACATTTATGATAAGTAACAAGTCTTGAATTTTTTAACAAATTGTAGATTTTTCAATTTCAAATAATCGAGTTGCAAATATCCGCGTCGAAGGCTACGTTGGTCAAGTTCTTCTGGTACCGTCACTCACAATGGTCAAATAAAAATAAAATGTTTTGCATGATTTCTTTATTTATCTACAACTAAAGCCAAATGTTAAACCAGTACGGAAAGTAGTAGAATCGGACGGGCCGACTATACGATACCCTTCACCACTATGGGTATATTAAACAGCTGATGA
>NW_026886639.1:0-8063 GCF_032173495.1 Musca vetustissima | reverse complement strand
ACCTTTATTTATGTTTATAAATGTTTTCTGATTCAAAACAAAAATAAATAACATATTTTTCAAAACCAAGGAGTTTGGTCGTAAGTCACTCGAATTCGTTCGTTTGAAATTTTACAAAAACTGGCTGTTAATTATCAGAAAATTTCACAATATTATTTCAAAGCCTACTTAGGCCAAAACACAAAATATAAAACATGCATGTTGGAGTAGATTACAAATAAGTTGATTCATTAAAAAAATATTTTTCAATAAAATTATATTAGCATTATATTATTTTTTAGCAGGACTGATGTATTTTTATAATATACTATAACTATATATTTTAGTTAAAATTATTTGTATATATTTTTATTGCAAAATAAATGATTGAAATCAAATATTGAATCTCACAAAATTTATTATAATATCCCTTATGTCAGAACATCTTACTGACAATAATAACTAAACGCTCAACTAAAACCAAGGAAAAGGATAATTTAGTTTTATCGTTTTCCATAGAAAACTAAAGACAACACATTTAAAAAAAATCTGTTAAAATCACTTTTACAAACAATGAAATGCTTAAAGATATTTCTTAAAAATTAACAAAAAATATCCTTCAACACTCTAACTAATACCCTCAGGAATACATGTACGTGTGTATGTATTATTTTATGTTATGTTTTTCTTTACACTTCTCTCACTTTTGACCTCGGGCCGGCAATACCATATTTATGTTTGTTTATCTATCTGTTGGCTGTTTGGGGAAAATATTGAATTGTGCAGAGATGGGATATGTTTTTTGATATGACCTTTATTTTTTTGCTGTTGGTTTGCCCTTGTTTTGTTAGTTGTGATTTATATTCTTTGACCTTTCTCTTTTTGTTTTTTTTTCTACATTTGTATTTAAAATTCTATTTGAAAATTAGTTTATTATGCATACATTGTTCTGGCCTTAAGGAGTGTGAGAATTTTTTAAATAGTTTTGAGTTTACATTGAAGGAAATTTTATTTAAAAAAGGATAAAAGAAAATCATACTTTTTAATATACGTCATGCTGTGGTTTAATATACGTGAGTTTTAAAAACCAATGTGATTAACTCAAAGATAGGGATTTAATCATATTTTGGGTATAGATGCGATGTTTTAGATAATTGCGTTTTTGGTTATTGAAACATAAGACCCTGTTACGGCCAACTTTTAAATCGTATGTATAATAAGAGTGAATTAAAAGGGGTAATATTTGTTGGAGATATTTTTTTTAATTCCCAACTAAAAGAGGTAGATAAAGTATTGAAAACAAATACTAAGCTTGTAAAAAGTTTGGTAAAATAACTCTTTTTAAAAATATACTTATAATATATGTTAAAAAATATTGGTAAAATATTTACTCCTTGGTATTAAGAAACCAACGAATGTGGAAGGTACTTCAAAATATTTGGAATGTTCTAAAAAATAATTCAAAAGAATGACGTTGGTTCACATATCGGGTTTCCTGTCTAAAACATATTTTTTATAATCGGTTCAACAAGTGAATCGATAGTCAACATATTGTAACTATGGACCCAAGAAATTAGGTAACAATGTTGTAAAGTATGGTCGTGACAATCGTTTTGGGGTAGCACCATACAATGATTCCGCCATTATTTGAAGTGCTTAAGATACACACATACACACACATATCAATCGAATTGGCGGTAATTTTGCATGGACACACAATTTGGTTTAATGTACTGAAGTTAGTATAGACTTACGTGTGTCAAGCTCTGCTGGAAAAGGTTCCGGTTAATATTTAGCTTCGATTAATGTTTTACTTCGATTTTAGGTAAATGGTATACCATACTCCTCATATTTGTCCGACCGACTTCATGGAAATTATGCACCAAATACACAACCTGTCCGACGTTACTAATTTCCTTATGAATGTTATAAGCCAATATTATCGAAAGATATTATAGGCGTAGATTTTGTAAAGCATATTTTGTATGGGCCAGACGCAGCAAGGTGTGAATATTTAAAATAATATTTTTAAAGGCCTATCAGAGGCGTGATTTTTTTAAGGAATAATTTTTAAAGGCCCATCAAAGGCGTAAAGTTTTTAAATACATATTTATAAAGGTTTATTATCGGCTTGAACTTTTTAAAATACCCAGCACGCTTTACTGCAGCATACCGAATGGCATATGTCATTATACCCTTCACCACACTGTGGTACAGGGTATTATGTCTTTGTGCATATGTTTGCAACAGGCAAAAGGAAACGAGATAGATACATGGTTCCTTTTGAGAATATGCATAGAATCACTTTTTAAGTCGATTTATGCATGTCCGTCCGTCCGTCTGTCTCGCTGTACATGTTAAATTGTAAATAAAGTACAGGTCGCATTTATTATTCGATTTGGATGAAATTTGGCACAGCTCACTTATTTGGCCCAAGGACGAATCCTATTGAAATTGGGAAAAATCGGTTCAGATTTAGATATAGCTCCCATATATATTTTCGTCCGATTTAATGTAAATGGCTCACCAAAGTCCCTATATATGTTTCGATTTGCACGAAATTTGGCATAGCATACCGAATTAGTTCCCGAATAATGTGTGCCAATTTTCGAGAAAATCGGTTCAGATTTAGATATAGCTCCCATATATAGTTTAGTCCGATTTAAAGTAAATGGTTCCCCAAAGTGCCTATATGTCTTTAGATTTGCACGAAATTTGGCACAGCGTACTGAATTAGGTCTAGAAAGATGTGTGTTAAGTTCCCTGAAAATCGGTCCAGATTTAGATATAGCTCCCATATATATTTTCGTCCGATTTAATGTAAATGGTCCACCAAATACCCTATATATATTTCGATTTGCACGAAATTTGGCACAGCGTAATGAATTGGGTCTAGAATGATGTGTGTTAGGTGTCGTGAAAATCGGTTTAGATTTAGATATAGCTCCTATATATTTTTTCTTCCGAGTGTATGTAAATTGTTCACTAAAGACCGAATGTTTGTCTGGTTAACACAAAATTTGGTACAAAAATTTAGTATAGGTTGCAGAATGACATGTTTATGGATCCATTTTCGTGTTTATGGTCCTTCAACGTCTGTTAGGATTCATCTGTTGAATATACCCAAAGTGGTGAAGGGTATCATACTTTACTACTTTCATTACTGGTTTTTTCTTCAAATCGGTCCATAGTTACAAATAGCTCACATATATAGTTTTTCATTTTAAGTGGTATTGCTCGATTTTATACAAATAGTACACCAAAATCTTCAGTCTGCCCGATTAACATGGTATTGAATCGATATCTATATGACATGCGTGATTTAAATTGGTTCATATATCTATGTAGATCACATATTTAATTTCGACCAATTAAAGATACTATGTCTGTTCTATCGACAGGGTATTGTACGTAAGAGCTTCTCTGTATGGACCCAATGTGGTGACTGGTTTTTAATTGGAACTTTTTACTCAAGATGCATGTTTTTAAATAGGCCTCATGTTATGGTCCCTCTTTATTTTCGGTATTTCGAAGAAGTTTGTCACATTTCCCTCCGACGTGGCTGTAATTTGGTTTCCCGGGTTCTAAAAAGTTTAAAAATAAAACACACCTTTTCCAGGATTTCGGAGGCCCTGTCCACAAGTGTCTGAATTTAAAATTCAGGTTTTTGTAGAGAATTCAAAACACTTGTGAATAAAAGTTTCACTTGCCCATAGAACTATTTTCTGGGCACAGATTTAATGCACTATGTATATAAATAGGATATGAATAAATTTTGACGTCTGTACAACCTTGAATTCGGAAGATATCGTACATTCTTCCTGACAAATAAAAGCACAATATCAAGAAAAGCAAATGCCATTTCGACGAAAAATCAGTTAAAATTATGCTAGGGTCTTAAAAACCCAAAAATAAAGTTGAGGGTACATTTCAAGCTCGTAAATGAGATATGGCGGTTCACGTTTAGTCATAGTTTCAGCGTGTTCCACTTAACAGAAAATATCAAAATCGAGCAATATCTATCGGCTTTTTAGATTTTAAGAAAAAATCATTTTAAGTGGTATTGAAATTTCTTAATAAATTCTTTTGGAAGAAAGGTAGACCTATACTACAATTTTTTGTTGTTCCCCCTATATAAGCATTCCGCTCATTATTCATTACTTTCAATTTGTTGTATTTGTATACTAAACATGCGTTCAATTAACCAAAATTATCAATATCTGTCTAAAATCTTGAAGGCACCAAAAAGAATTAGTATCGATCAACGTTTTTGAGTTTTTAAGTATGTACTTGAGATTTGAGAACAATTTTCCTTAATATTTATATTATTTGAGTGTTGTGGGTTATAAACTCTACTTTGTAAAAATTTACAAAATAAGTCATATTTTTTTATACGCGCATTTTATTTTTTCTGACCGAAAAAATAAAATGGCCGAATTTTCTTTCACCTAAGACTGTCGTTTTTGTTTTAATTATTATATATTATATTTGTTTTTCAATTTCGTTTCAGGTAAATTTATTTCGCTTGTTCTACGTAAGTACTGAATTTTCCATATCATCGATAATCCATGAAAAAATATCCACTTCATGAAATATCCAATAATTTGTGGAATTATAAAGACTACTTTATTTTTTCCCCACTTGTCTCATTTTTATGACATGCCTCTTTACATTATTCTAATATAATTTTTGCTCCTATACGCTTTACTATGCTACGAAAATTCACTTGACTTTCCTGTTGTTTATCATCTGGTTCGTTTAGCTGATAGAATTTAATAGCGCTAACGGAATGTTGACATTCCACATAAATAATCTCTCTGTTAGACAAAAATATTTGTATTTACATTCTTAAAGATTTTACCGAAGAAGAAGAAGAAGCCATACCCATGAAGAAGAACTGGAATGTTGATGGTTTTGGTAGAAGCAACACGGTCACCATGTGTTTTGATGAACTGACCATGACACACATATCATAATAAAGTTGATTTAGTAGGTGACAGTCAACAACTACAGCAAAAACAGCAATGAGGAAGGTTAGTGTGTTAAGGGATTTGGAAAGATGAAGAAAAATACGGGAAAATTAATTGTGGTCAGATTCAAGTCCCACGAAGTTCTGTTTTTCATAGCGTCCTAACAATAAAACAACCGAAATATTTATTTGAAAAAATGACAGTACTTTGTTGCAGTATTTATGTATTAATGCTTCCTTCTTATTATATTTATACCAAAAATTATGAACAAAAGGGACACACAGCGATGGCCAGGATTGTTTTGTTACAAATACCAAAGGATGACCAGAGAGTATATTAATGTATTCCCACTCTCAACTTTCATTATTTTTGTTAATTCCTTATGACCGTCCAACAAAGTATTTTGGCATGTTGATTTGTTGGCAAAAAAAGAAACAAAAAGTAAAAGGACATTGTTTCTTTTTTTCCTATAAAAGAGAGAATGTGGCTAAATGCCAAATGAACATGTGTTAGTGTTAGTGAGATGGTGCCTGAGTGGTTTTTGGTGTTATCACCATCTACCACACATTGGTCGTTCCTTTGGTGTTTATAGCTGGTGCCGACACAGGCACTGTGGCTTTTGTCACTGTGAGCTTTTGTTGTTGCTGTCGTTATTATTTGTATAGTTTGTAGTTTTGTTTTTTTATGAAAAACATTATTCTTTCATAAACAATAACAAAAACAACAATAACAGCTAAACAACCTAAAAGCGCACTTCAAACATCAAGAGTATGGATGGAATGGAATAAAACTGGTGTGTGTCTTGTAGGTAAACAATGGGATGGTAAGGTTTGGAGTAAACTCGGAGAGTACGAAATGTCAAAAGATGTACAAATAAATACCTTCAAAAAATTGTTAAACGGGGTTTTTTATATAAGCCAGCAACCATAATTTTTTCCGCGACTAAAATGTTAAATAAAATTAAAGAAATATGTTTTGCATATACTAAAATATCGTGAACTTTTCAAAAACAATTTTTGTGTACAAAAATTAAGCGTGGACTTTTTAAAAATATTTTCAATGTACCAAAAGTTGGCATGGATTTTTATACCCTTCGCCACACTGTGGTACAGGGTATTATGTATTTGTGCATATGGCAAAAGGAAAAGAGAAAGACACGTGGTTCCTTTTGAGAATATACATAGAATCACTTTCTGAGTCGATTTATGCATGTCCGTCCGTCTGTCTGTCCATGTTAAATTGTAAACAAAGTACAGGTCGCATTTATGATCCGAATTAGATGTAATTTGGCGTAGGTCACTTATTTGGCCCAAGGACGAACCCTATTGAAATTAGGAAAAATCTGGTCAGATTAAGATAGGAGCTATATCTATATATATTTGTTCTTCTGATTTTATGTAAATTTGTCCGATTGCCACACAATTATGTACAATGAACAGTATATAATATAAGTTAATCTCAGGCAACTATCGTTAAAATCGGTTCGGATTTTGATATAGCTTCTACATATATATTTTCGTCCGATTTTACACAAAATTTGCACAATGTTTTGCTCAACGTACTGAATACTATAACATAACGGGTTGCATGTTTTGTTTTAGATTTATATAAAGCTTCGGCCCGTCCGACTTTGTTTGTGAGTTTTCATGAACTTTGTCACCACTGTCCATTAGTTTGCAACATGATTTTGCTCTATCACCATAACTGCTGCGACGTGCAACAAATTCAGAACATTTTAACAGTACCAAGGACAAAGAACTATAGAACACAACAGCAAACAATACTGAGAAACAACAACAACAGAGAAACACCCATAGCCACATCATTGTTAAACAGCAACGTAGTCATCATCACCATTATCATGATACACAGAAAAATAATACAAACAAATAAAAAACACATCCAGCCAACCAACCTACCATTCAGCCATATAGCTGACAAGCTGGCCCGGAGAAGCATCCTTTATAGTTGTAAAACAATTTTAATGACCCTTTGGCATTTATTGTTCATATCAATTTCTAGTCTCATAAAAAAGCACATTCACAACACAATAATGTGTGTGTGTGTTGTTCCGTGTTATTTTGCTCATACTTGTTTGTTATCCTTAGCTATGTGGAGAAAAAAATTACTGAAATAGGTCCTGGAAAAACACATATCTACAGATTTTTTAATCAATTTTTCAATATTGTCAAAAACAAACAAATATTTTACTAGTATCCATAACTTCGGGCATTTTAGATGGTGGTTTAGATAATATTCAGTCAATTCTCTCGAATATAAAGAGGAATTTGGCAATGGGACATATTGTAGAAAAAAAAAAAAAATAAGATTATATGTTGAGATTGCAGGAAATGCATTATAGGAATTATTATGAAAAATTACGTTATCTGCGGACGGGTCTAACTATATGATACCCTACTTCACTTTGTGTATATTCAAGAGATACTCCCATGATTCTTATTGTAAACTATAAAAATATCGTATATACCGAGTTAAACCATTGTTAATAAATTTTCATCCCTTTCGAAAAGATCTCCGATGGATCATCGAAGACCATTGACATGACATCGGGCGAAATAAAGGATGTGATCTTTATTGGGTTGGTAAATAAATACTTTTTTTTTTTTTGTAATTAAAGAAAAGTCTTTATTTTCGATGGCGGGCATGATAACTCATCACTGGAACATCGGAATCCGAAAATTCCAACGGTGTTAAAAAGAGTACATGTCTGGCTCTCGTATGAACTAGGATTATTGACTTTGCTCTAAAATTAACAAAATGGTGGACCTTTGAAAAAATATTTTTGGAAAATCGCCGATTTTTTTACCAAAACCCAAGTTAAAAAATAAGGAAGATATTCACCGATTGGCTTTATCCTAGTTCATACGATAGCTATACACTCACAGAGAAACGTGTAAAAACTTGAAATCGACTGGGTTATTAGTTTTTGAGTTGTCGTGCCCGCCATTCGCAAAAAAAGTTTAGAGAAAAACGTGTTTAATGTTTGAGAAGCCCTTCAGCCGTCATTTGATGCTGACACCATAAATCGGCTATATCTTCAAGAGTTCTTGAGATTATCATTTGAAATTTTGTAGGGACATTCTTTAATTAGTG
>NW_026886638.1:0-7994 GCF_032173495.1 Musca vetustissima | reverse complement strand
TCATGATAGTGATCGGAAATATTTAAGTCAAGTTTCGAGGTATTTTTGGCGATTACGGTCCGCTTTTTATGATAGCTCCCATATAACGGTACTCCTCATTATTCCGTATTTTTGGGTGTTTGGCTAATTCGGTTATAATTTAGTATTTTGAATTTTCATATGGTAGCAAATCTTTCTACCAAAAACTATGAATATTGGTTAAATTTTAAAGATACCCCCTATAACGGTACCACCATTAGTGTTTTGGTGTTTATTCAAGTTTTTAACCAATTATCTGTAATATAATACATTGGGTAACAAATCTCCGTACCAAAAGTTATCGATATCGATCTACTTCTTTAGGATAGCCTCCAGAATCCCCGAAAGACTACTGGTATAAAAGTTTGGCCCGGTCGAACTTAACGACGTTTTTACTTGTTATTAGATTCAGAATGCCTCCTAATTTTCCGTCCTTGCATTTGTCCCAAAATTTACGTGCATTCTATGTGATATATGTACATACAATGATCGCGTGTGCATTCATACTTTTCAATTATATTTTTGTATTCTCACATAAAATATTTTCAATCCAATTAAAAAAAAAAATAAAATATTTTGAAAATGTTCAATAATTGACAAATGAAGCCTCAAAGGAATGATACGCTGCACATTTTCGCCCAAAATATGTCCAAGAAGAATTACGAAGAGATGAAATCATAAAGGTTCGATATAAAATGTGTGGAAATGCTAATATCTTTCAAAATATATTTTGCAACATTTTCGCGGATTTTTCTCAAAATGTCCTTTCATTAAAACCTTTCCACTTCAATTACAGACTACTAACAGAAACTATAAGTCAAATCGGTCCAGCCGTTTCTTTAAAATAATTTTTGCAACATTATCGCGGATTTTTCTTAAATTGTTCTTTCATTAAAACATTTCCACTTCAATTGCACTTCAATTACTAACAGAAACTTTAAATTAAATCGGCCCAGCCGTTTCTTTAAAATAATTTTTGCAATATTTTCGCGGATTTTTGTAAAAATTTTCTTTCATAAAAACCTTCCCACTGTAATTACCGACATCTGAAAGAAACTTTGAGTCAAATCGACCCAGCCGTTCTCAATTGATGAGTTAGTATACATTTTTTTGGCTCCATTTTTATATATATAGATATATAAACTGATTAATGTATATTTCAAACTTTTTAAACTGTATCAATATTTTAGGTCGTTTGGAAGTTAAAATTGGTTTTCCGAATTCTTAAGCGATATAACAATAATTCTAAATAAATAAAAACGACTTATCAGAGAACAGAAATTTGTATACTATCTTTATATTTAGTTTGTATACAATATTTCTTGTCAACCCCTACCCCATATGATTTCAAAGAAAGTAAACAAAACGAACGTGATTCAATTTACATTGCCGAATATAATAGTATGGCCAAAGTTTCATGTCCTTATAGTCCATGCATACGAAAGCAAAATAAACTTTAATTGATATTTATTTCTCTTGACCCCACATTCATGATTACATGTAATCTTAATTTATTAAGACATTATAATAACTTTTAGTTGTTAATAAAATCCGCCAAATAAGAGGTGGGAATCTAAAAATGTTAAAGTAACACTTGACATATATTAAACTAATGCACGTCTTTCAAAGGTAGGAAAACAATGCAAACACCCAAAAACATTTCTTATTGCCTATGTGTTTGTTATTTGTATATGTCTTGGGGAAGGATGGTACTCTCTCAAAATATTAGTTTCCGTTTACAGGAATATAAACAGACCCTTGTAACGTGTTTATGGTTGACCTTAATTCTTCCTTGTTGGTTTTTTCTTTCGGTTACCTTTGTGAACTTAAATTTGTCAGGGTTAAAGATTTTTGTTTATTTATAGATTTAACACAAATTTAGAACGACCTTATCGGACAAACAAGTTTTTGTGAATACATTAATGAGGATTTAAAAATTAGCTTTATGTGCAATACAATTTGCATGTTGAACCATTTTCATAAAATTGAACTAACATTTATATGGGAGCCATATCTAATAGTCTTGTGTCGTTCGTGAACGACCTAGTTCAATTGAACGAGTCAGTCCACTGAACGAGTGAACGACATCGTTCAATGTTGATTATTGTCGTTCACTGAACGATTCTCTTTACAAAACGCCGTCACTGAACGACGTTGATCACTGAACGACTTTGCTCAATGAACGTCGTCGGTCACTGAACGACGTTGCCCACTGAACGACTTTGCTCAATAAACGTCGTCGGTCACTGAACAACATTAAATTTTACTCTGCACCTTCTGTTTTGTCGGTGCACCGGCTTTGACAAACGGAACGGCGTTAATCAAGAAAAATTTCATAGAAAATCTGTAATCTGTACGTGTAATAAAATGTGCACTCCGGTCTTTTTTATGAAATGCGGAGCTCAAAAGGCCAAATGCAAATACTGCGGTAGCTAGGTATAGTCAGTATATAAATTTAAGCAACATTTAAAATCAAATCAATGTGCTGCCTTACAAATTGAACTGAGTGATCATTTGAACGATATAAGGCAACTGAACGAGGTGAACGAACTAGTTCTTTTTTAAAAAATTACCTAGTTCGTTCGATCACTGAACTGAACGAGATTGCCCAAGACTAATATCTAAATCTGCTCTGATTTTATGAAAACTACGCCAATCTATACTTAATTCAGTTTGCCATACACAATTTCATCACTCATCTCTTGGGAGTTTGGGGCACCATTTACCTTAAATGGAACGAAAAATATATATGGGAGATATATCTAAATCAGGACAGGTTTTCTCCAATTTCAATTGGGTTCGATTTATACTTTGTTTACAATTTGACATAGACATACAGACAGACGGACAGACATGTGTAAATGTTCAAGAAATTTTTTCTTATAAACCTCAAAGTATAGGCGGAATTTTTTAAAGTATTATTCTCAAGAACACAAAAAAGTGATTGTGAGGGTATTATGTCATTGAGCATACGTTTGCAAAACGCAAATTGAAGCTAGATAGACCCATGTACCATGGCTAAAAGATTTGGAGTTTTAGGTAAAGGAAAGTGAAAATTAAAGACGGTTTCTTAATATTATTAGTTTTTCATAATTTAGGAATATAAAAATACTTGGTGATTTCAAATCTGTATAGTATTAAAAATTAACTTGGAGATCATGCAAACTCATCAGTATTTTGAATCGATTATTTTTTAGGAAGTATGGGACGAATTTGTCATTCGCAAGAATTCTTTACAATTCATTTTCCAAATAAACCTCATCGCATAAAATATACAACCAAAGGCGATTAATTGAAATTTCTAAATAGCATGTCTGCACACACTCCAAATCAATATATAGTCGAAGTATTCCAACATTATCTGCCACTGATGAAGTAATACATATCTGTGTCAATTCAGGTTCGTCCTGTCACCATTGTGTAATGTTCCAGCATCATGCTAAAATACTCTAATTTATACGATTGCGTGAATATTGCACATAAAAAGTATTCGTGTCACGTTTAGCCAATCCCAAGTTTTCTTCCATATCATTATACAGAAGTGTTGGGCTTCTCTTCTTGCCGATAGTTATAAAAATAATATTACTAAGTAATATTACTAAGTACAATAGAATTGATTTCGTGGGCTAAATGTATTCAAAAAGTATTCTTAACGTGAATATGCAATTTTTGAAGAATTTGTAAATGACGAATATTTTCTTCTCAGCAATGTCATCGTTTTCTGCAGACTTACCCTTTTTTATAATTCATTATCTGCGGGAATAAGGATTCTGACGTATAAATTTTGGGGTGACAGTAAACTGTCAGCTTGTACAGTTTGATTCCGTTTGTGACTGTAATTTCTCTTTGATATTTCCTTCTCTTCTTGGGCTAAACAAATTAACTATTTAGGTGAGAAGCAGAAATGATGTCTTCAATTTTCTAAGAACGGCGAACTAGTCATAAAATGCGGAGATCATAAATGCAACCTGCACATTATTTACAATTCTACATGGACATACGGACGGATGGAAAATTAATGAATCGAGTCAGAAAGTGATTCTTTACATATTCTGAAAAGTAGCCATGGGTCTATCGGTTACAAACACATGCACTATGACATAATACGCTGTACACCAGTGTACTGAAACGTATAAATATCAGTATTTTGGCAGATTGTTTGTATTTTGTTATTGCAATGCTCATATTTCTTCTCTTAAAAAAAATTCTTCCCACATTGTACACAGCAAAATATTTATGACCTATCCTAGCACTCACTAGTACTCCACACATAAGAAAACCCACAACTCATAGCCTTCATATTGCGTAGTTGCATTTTGCAATTTTTTTGTTGTAAATTGCAACATAAATTTTAACTTTCAACAATTTAACATATTTATGTGATGATCTAGATTCGATGATACACACTGCAAGGATATAATGGAGTAAAACTTAAAGGAATGATGTAGAAGTAAAACGAAACGAACAAAAAGCCACAAAAATTATCAGATATGAAAAAGCATTATCGGAGAGAAAAAACAACATTTAAACTTTTACGACCACAGGCATGAATAACTAATTGAAATGTAAATGGAAGTCACATGATAATTTGCTTTTAAATGTTGCTGGGTAAGGTGAAGAAAAGCACCACAAATTAGCAGGCAATTTTCCATTACCATTGGCAATGTACATATGCCAATAGGTATTGAAATCGTATATGTGAATATTTAAATATGTATACATACATTCAAACATATCTTTACTTCTTATCTGAAGGAATACTGACGGAGGAGTTTGGCTTTGTGTAATACCCTTCTATCAAGATTCAGATTTTAATAAATTTTACTTGTATATTTTTGTGGTGGTTTATTGAAAATCCTCTAGGTAGAATATATGCAAATTTTCTATCCCTTAACGGTTATTAACTTTTATAGATTCAAAGTAGGTAGTTCTGTTGAACAAAGAATCCGTTAAAATGGCATCGATTGTACTGTTGAACTGAATTTTATATAACAAGCCCGATCATTGTATTTACCCACTCTAAGTCATTCAACCCCAACTTCACTATGGACACAACCTTTACAAATCATAGTCTCTTTGAACCGCAAGTTAGAAATCTCGTACATGCATTATTTCATGAACTGAATACAGCAAACTCTAACCAAGAACCATTTTTTCTGTGGTAGGGTAACGTCGGGGATCGTGGATAATGTGGCTTTTCCTTTAGATTATCTTCTCTTATGGGGAACAATGCTTATAAAGATCTTGAAGACGATTTATCTGTCTACAGAACATGGGCTTTACTTGCCAAAGAATAATATTATAATTTGCCACAGTGTTACGTGTTGTGTCAACATCTATGAAAAATTATCATTGTGAGATATTAGTTTATTGAAAATTGTTCTCTTTAACCACAGAATAGAAAACATCAAATTATGCAAAAAAAAATCTTTTTTCTGTATCAAAAGGGTCAACTTATAAATAATTTTGCTTCTTTTAACCGAGGGTAAGTGTCACGTTTTAGACACATAGTATGAGGATACTCTTTCGTTATTTGAAATGTCACTGATATTTACACATACATTTTCATTCGAGACATTGTGTTGAAATTTCAAAAGTTTTCATTTGTTGCTCTTTGATTTTATTTCATTTGACATCACCTCTAACACAAACACGGGTGAATAGTTTGAAAATATATCTATTGAGAGGGAAAGTTTTTGTTATATTGAAAGTTGTTCTTTGTAACCACTAAGAACAGAAAATCTTAAATTATTAAAAAAATGACGTAATTTATATTTGTTGTACTTTGATTTTGTTTCCATTTGATATAACCTCCAACACCATCACGGGTAAAAAGATCAAAAGATAATTGTGGAGGGGGGGAGATAAATAATCAAATGTTTCAAACCTGTATTTTTGTTGTCCTACATAAACACAATGTTCCATAGTAGTTTAAAAATAATATTGGATAATTGCACCTGATATTTGAAATCATATGACTCTACCAGTCTTTGAATTTCCATTGTTACGCTTATTAGTCACCATTTTGAAAATTGCTCGTCAAGTGAATCAAAAAATAAAAAAAGACTAACAAACATAGCATTTCATTTCATAAGGGGTTGTTTATAACTACAAATTTACTCAAGCTACATTTTATGGAACAGGTTTTTGGCTCATCTCATTGAACTTTAAGCCAAACTACAAACTGCATATATATGCAATATATACGTTTTCCAAAGAAACTCGATCCTGATTAAAATATTGTCTTAGGACCTTGGTCTAAAATTCGTTATGTACCCCAATATTGAAGTATATATATTGAAGTATATGAAACAGTGAGCCAAAACTTCACATTTGTCCTAGCATAACGTGCTTTCTTGTACATTTTCTTGGCCTTCGCTAATCCGGTTATACCAATTTCACTATAAGTTCGAGTTTTAATATAGCCATACAAAATACATCCTTCCCATTTTCGGTATGTTGACAATAAACTTTTTCACACACACATATTAATGTTTTCGTCCAATCGATTTTTTGTGAATAAAACTTATGAGCTAAACAAATATTGTATAAATTTGATAAGAATAATTGAGATAATAAAGTATTGTTGTACAAAAATTGCTCGAAAAATAATTAATGTATTTATTATAATGTAAATTAATTAGTTTGGAATGGGTATATATTTGGATTTTATTCATTACTGCCTATCATTTTTAAATTAAACTAAATATTTTTGTAACAACTTAGTCACTGGACGACAAAAAATCACACTTTCCCTATTGACTTCAAATACATGAATATAAATCAGTTGGCATATTTTTCCAACGAAGGACAGTGTCACGTCTTTCAAGTGTAGTTTTGTATGTTGGAAGTGTCACTGACATTGACATTGCGTACATAAATTTTCACACCAATTGTTTTGTGCTACAATTTTTGCTTGTTTTTTTTTATTCTTTCGTTTTATTTTTAGATCTTTTAACCCATATCAAATGCTAAAAAGATCAAAAGTTAACTGATTTGTTGTTGAGAAGGATAAAGTGAACCCCAACGGAGTGAAAATGTGAAACAATGTCCACATTTTTTTCTGAAGAAAGTCGTCAGTGATAGCTTCAAAGCAGCTGAAAATGTCAAAAGTTACCAAACAAAGTTAAAACAATCTAAGATGGCAACAAATGTAGAAATAAGTAAATACGAACAGCTTCTTTTTTATAGAAAATTTGAAATGCAATACAAAGCAGCACGTAAAAATGCTAAATTCCGTATGTAAATGCTTTCATTCTAAAATGGATAAAATAATTTAGTACACTCTGTCAATCGGTCGTTGGTGGATCATACACACAAAATTGTACGAACCTATTTTACACCAGGACTCATATTTTGCTTATAAAAATACATGGACAAAATCGAATATACAGTCGAGTACGCTTATTGCGAACACCGGTTATAGCGAACTTTCCTTATAGCGAATATATTTCCTGGTCCCGTTGTTTTAAGACAGCTTTTTCATACATATCTTATCTCTTATAGGGAACTAGACAAAAAGTATCTTAAATCTACCACTGATCTCACAGATCTACCACTGATCTCTAACTTTCTGCGGATCGGTATTCCGAGCTTTGGAAGTATTTCAATATATTTGGACACTTTTTATCGAATAGAGGTCAATATATCGTCGATCGTACCATGGCATCTTTTCCGAAACATATTCTTCTAGAGTGAACATTTGCTCCATTAGATTCAAATTTTGCTAAAAAAAAGTAAGGAAAGTTCAAAAGTCGGGCGGGAGCGACTATATGATACCCTTCACCACTTTGGGTAAATACAAGAGATGTTAATGTCTACAATAGGGCTCGTCCTTGCGCTATAATGCGACCTGTACTTTGTTCACAAAAATACATGGACGGACGGTCAGACGGACTTGCGTAAATCGACTCAGAACGTGATTCTATGCATATTCTCATGCCTGTTACAAACATACAAATGTTGTTCATTTGGTC